>NC_026159.1:1372331-1378385 GCF_000512975.1 Sesamum indicum
GTTGGGGGGGGGGGGGGTTGCTATATATCTATATTCTAGTATATTTTCAAAGTGATTTTATGAATGTCCTAAAGTTTTAATCTATTATTTTATTTATCTTTTTATACTTACTCATCAAATATTTATTTTTTTTCTTAATTTTAAATATTTTCCTCTTTCCAATTTTCATGTATTTTTATGTTATGTCAATCGATTTTATATTCGTGTACGCATGTATTTGAGCGAATAAATGATATGTGATCTTAAATACTTTTCAAATATAAATACAGTGTGGATATAGATATGCATATTTTTAGAGTTAACAGTATTTAGAAAAAACCAATACTTTTGGAAACCACGTGTGCTATTAATTGATGTTTTATCAATTTTTGGGGGCAAAATGAAAGAAAAGAAAATTTTTGTGGTCTTTCCAGTAGTTATTGAAAAGAATGTTGATGTACTGAGATAACTATTGCTCGTATTAAAACAATATGGGGTAACTATACTCTTATTTTTTGAGGTTTGTGTAATTATACGTAAACTTTTGGTAGTTTAAAAAATTATATCTAGCACCCATGAGGTTTACTTTTATCTAACAAGTACATCTCTCTATTAGTCAAAATTCAACGAATTTGCTGATACTAACAAAAAATTAAAAAAAGTTATTTAACCTCGACTGATTTATTGCAGATCGAATAAATCTTTTTATAATCAATTTACTTTCATACATCTTCACGCGTTAATGCATGTAGATAAGGTATATCTTTACCGTTAGAAGAGTACTTTAGTTCGAAAAAAATTATTTGACCTACAATAAGTCGATCGAGGGTAAATTTAAATTATTATTCAATTTTTTTTGTTAATATCAACAAATTTAATGAATTTTGACCAGTTGGGGGACTTATATATTAGATAAAAACAAACATCAAGGGTGTTAGTATAATTTCTCAAAATATGAAGGGTCTATGCATAATAATTGTCGGTGTAATTATCCATTAAATTTTACGGTGTAATTATCCATTAAATTGATCAGAAATGCATTTCAAATTCAAAGATTTGATGTATGGAAGAAGTGGGCATGTGGTGTTTGAGTTGTACACTTCTAGATGCATTTCAAATTCAAAGACCGACAGTACAATACATCTTGTCACAAACGACTGAACAACAAACTGGGCAATTGAATTTTTGCCAAAAACAAACATCATTAATTAACGGCTACAATTAACAACCAACGTAACATAAACTAATAATGATGAAGTAATTGAGACAGATATGAGTTCAGGATTTAGGGAGGGGCTTCCCTTGTAAGAAGGATCTGAAGAGCTCGAATGCAGCTCTGGGCTTGAACATAGGGACTTCGTGACCTGCCCCTCTCACGGTCGCAAATGTCACCCCTTTGTACACCTCTGTCCACCCACCCACCTACATTTAAATTTTATTTATTTATCCTGATATAATTAAAAATCATAGGATAAATTTAATTTGATTCACGTCCACTCACCTGGTTTTTGACGTACCAAGGGTACCAAGGAACAGTGGTGTCTAATTTGAGTTGTGCCAGGGAATACCTAGTAGCTGTGACTGGCACTACTGAGTCCACGTCACCGCTGTAATATACAATTAATTAAACTACAATTACATTAATTAATATATTAAAATTAAGTAAAAGGGGCAATTTGATTTAATTACATATTGTACCTAAACACCCAAATTCTGAGCCCAGCTGCAATTAATTGTCGGTATATAGGAAGAATCGAGCTATCTGTGTCGTTCCAATTTCTGTTCAGAGTTTCACTGCAAGAAGAATTTAATATATATATATATAATTATTATTTAATTTAGAAAATATTTAAATTAATTTAAAAAGTAATTAATAATTACCTGCAAGCAGTCCATTTGTAGGGAATCCGGCCGGTTGTGTTTGCATGGAGAGCTTTCTGCACGTCGGGCCTGTTATAGTAAACCTCAGCGTATTTCTCCGTACAAGGATCGTACCCCGACAGCTTTCTAGAAACCTGGTAATCATATTCAGCAACAGATAAACTATATAAGTAATCTATGTATATATATGGATGTTTTACATTTTTTATGAACATTAAAACAACATACGGGGCGAGGTTGATGGGGCAAACGCATGTTGTGCCGTGTCGTTGCCCTTATTCTGCTACCATCGGAATTATTACAAGGGGGGGCATAGATGTTGTACTGATCGATGTTTCCGAATTCTTGATCCATGGCGTAGTAGTACAAGGATTCGCACTCGTTCGATTCCTTCTGGCGTTCAAAGTCGCAGGTGCTCATCAGTTGCCGGTAGGTCTTGTCTGAGATCATTGCGTGGCTCCACCAGAAGTTCACCGTCCCTAGGTTGTCGTAGTGGTTGTCCGTCACCGCATTCCCCACCTGCAATAATATTACTTGTCATCTTTATAAACGTGACGTGCATATGTTAAATGAATTAAACAGAAAATGCAATATGATTTAGAATAAAAAATTCAATCCCTCCAGATCAGGCTACATATGTCGTAAGATAAAAATTAATTTACCATAAAACCCTTGAGATTTATTTTGTGCTTCACGTTGGCATTGTAGTTCACTATCTCTCGTGCCAACTGAGGAACGTAATGACCAGCATAACTCTCTCCAGTCAGATAAATCTCACGGTTCTTGTAACGAGGGAAACGATCCAACCATCGGACGAGAAATTGCAGCGAGTCCTTGGCTGAAATCATTGTTCAAGTATAAAACTAATTATAATTCATAGCAAATATGAAGTAACGTATACTACCGTGCTGCGCTTACCTGTGCGATGATCTCCGGTGTCGAAGAGGTCGGAAGACCGGTTGCTGTAAGAGAATCCTACGCCGGCCGGAGTTTCCAGAAACAGCAAGTTTGCCAACTTGTTCCATGAGAATTTGTTGAGATATAAGCCTGAGGATTTTTTGTCAATCCTGAATGGTCCAATTTCCTCAGACGCACCATATGCCACAGAAGAACATCCAGGCCCTAATTTTTTTAATTAAATAAAATAAGGTTATATGAAATTA
This sequence comes from Sesamum indicum, assembly GCF_000512975.1. Taxonomy (NCBI): domain Eukaryota; kingdom Viridiplantae; phylum Streptophyta; class Magnoliopsida; order Lamiales; family Pedaliaceae; genus Sesamum; species Sesamum indicum. The sequence continues at coordinate 1,375,355 of NC_026159.1, forward strand.
AAATAAATTATTACATAAAATCCTGTGTTGGAGAATTAATTTGTAGCACATATGTATAGTGGAGGAAGCTGTAGAAATCATGAGCTGACCAAATTACGTGTCAAAGAATCGTGAACAGTGACATCCTTAATGGGAGGCCGAAATTTTGCAGTAGGGTCGTCAGATTTGCAAAACGGGTCTAAAAGTTTAGGTAAATTGCATTTTGGTACTATATTGTGTACAAGTATGAGTGTATAACCATGAATGACTCTATCCCGGTTGCAGCAACAGCAAGCATGCTGACAAATTTAATATTTTGCAGAACTGTAAGGGGGGCGATGGCAATAAATGAGAATTGTTCCCAGTCACCTTCCCGCATTTATTTTCTCTAATTACTGCATTTATTTTTTTTTTTTTCCAGCTTTGAATTAATTGGTGTATATCATAAATCCAGGGGGAAATCAAAGAAGAATATTATAGAAAAGAAAATAAATATATTATATTTTTTTATTTAGCCATGAAGTTGGCTGATTTGTCCCAGAAATTCGAAATGATTTGTCATAAATCAAATTCATAAGCACGCTTTCACCTAATTAATTACCATGCATGCATCATAAGATATATATTGCAAATTATATATGGACACGATTTATTATTTAAATTTCAGTTGAAAATCAACACAATCAAGATTAGAAATTAAAGTGAGGAGATCAAAAACACGATTTTTAGCAAGAAAAGACACACACAGTAACAAACCACCTTCTTAAATGCAGGTTTCATTTCCCAGGACATGAATGTGCATGAAGCCATCCATAGTTTCAAAAGACACACACACACACAGACACACTCACATATATATATATATAGAGAGAGAGAGAGAGGGAGAGAGAGAGAGAGAGGGAGATGTATGTATAATAAACCTCCATTGAGCCACAGAACCAGGGGTTTGGACAAGGGTTCTTGGACAGCCTCAGTAAGCCAGTAAAAGAGGGCTCTGCCGGCGACTTCATTCACCGTAACGTAGCCGGAGAACTGCTGAAACGCGACTTTAGGCTGGCCAGGGAGAGCCACAATCCTGTCAGCTTCCTCCTCAGCTCCCGCATGTACATGTAGCACCAGCAAACCGAATGCTACGACGACGGCGAGAAAATAAGAAGTCATCTTGTCTTTTCTGGACAGGAAGAAGAACATGGGTGCCCTTTTTAAGAATTGTGACCAATGAAACAACGTAAATGAATGCTCCCCCTCCCTGTCTGTACGTACTTCTGCAACTCAATAGGTTTGTGGTGAATAGGGATGAGCTTGAAATAAATAGGGAGAGAGAGTACATCGGGTGTAGGCCAATTCTAGTAGGATCGCACCCATCTCAGTTTTTTAATAATTCTTGCTAGAAAAAAATTCTCAAATCAATCACATAATGAGTGTGATACACTTATTACAAAATTGATCACTCTTTTCTAAATTATACACAAATTAAATTCATCTATGCACGAAATTAAATACAGGATACTAAATACTAATTAATTATTTCGTAATTAAAGTTTGGTCGTACCTAACCTTTTAGAACTATTACTATTAGAGATTCGTTCGAAATAAATAAAATTCGATTCATATATACTGTATTTAATTTTTCAGTTCATGCGCAAACATAATAATTAGTCATGACACAAATACCCGTCATGTAATTTTAACCAAATTGGACCAAAATTTTGTTATTAAATGAAAAGATAAAATGAGACACAAGACAAACATGCATTGGTAGATAAGTGGTTGATATTGTGCTGGGAGATAGACAAGTATGTCCTCTTAGTTCCATTGTGCAATAGTGGTGACATGTATAGGACTCATGCACTAGAAATGAAACTGCTCCCAATTCCCTACCATGATCATCATTTCCATGTGTATGTATGTATGTATTGCTCCTATTCCCTGCCATCATCATTCATGTCATTGAAAATAACACTAAAATATCTAATTTGGGGAACTTGCAAACTACAATATGAGTATTGGGGGTGTATTTATAGTATACCCAGAATTAAGGGACTAAAAGTATAATTAATTTTTCATTACAATATGTACATATAAGCCTTCCCTGGTGAGTGGTGACGGCCATCCCACTTTATTATTACTTTCACAAATTCCTAAATTTGGAAAATGGTTAGTTTGATCAACAACAATATTTCCAACTAATACATTACCTTTTTCCTTCCCAAATGATTAGTACCATATCATATACAAATTTAGAAATATATTTCATCACTCTTTTTCCCTTTCAGTTGCTATTCACAACTGCAATATATATATACATATAAATTCCGTATTTTTTAAAATTAAATTTCCACTTAATTATACGTTTTTCGATTATATATATATTTGGGATAAGTTAATATAAAATACAAGAATTAAATTAAATAACCAAACAAAAATAAATAAATAAATAAATCAAAAATCAATGTATATAGCAAGTGGTTGAGATGGGAAAGATATATATACAATAAGGTAGCTTCTGAAATAATGCTTTGACAACGATTTTCCATAGTGATGGCTCCCACTCCAAAAATGACGTTCATAACTAGTCAAATTATTATTTTTTTCCTTAAAAAAAACAATATATATATATATATATATGCTTAGTTAGGGGTTGGATTAGTTCATACGGAAGCATTTAATTCGTGCATAAATATATAATAATAATTTCCAAAAATTACAGAGCAAGAAAATTGAATTAATTGGTGATAATAAAGCTTTCGCGATTGGTATTTCTTTATTTAAAGTGACTAAATAAAATGAAAAATTCTAAAATTATATAAATGTATATTGGTTTGGATGATCAAAATTCCAACTATATATATACTAAAAAATAAAAATAATTTCCAAAAAGTGAAATTAAAGTTGCAAGATCGTGTAAGCAAAATAGTGTGGGATTGATGGTCAATGAGACATTAATGTCGTCTATCCTGCAAATACATCGAAATGCTCGAAACATTTCAATGTCAACATTTATGATTTATTCAGACACCTACTTCCCTAACCATATATAATCAAACATTTT
>NC_026159.1:1378417-1405518 GCF_000512975.1 Sesamum indicum
CCAACATTTAAATTAATATCTATATTTATTTTCTAATCCTTAAATGGAATTAACTAAAACTAATTCCTCAAATTTTTTTAATAAAAAACCCGACCCTCGAGCTCAATTCATTTAGTATAAAAATAATAAGATATATTTAAAAATAAAAACAATTAACTAGCGTATATATAGTTCATTTTTTATTCAATTAAAACTCGAGTAGGGTAATAATCATTCTAAATCAAGTACAATTTTTAAAAATTGATACTAATTCAATCAAATTTAAATAATAATTTGTTGGATTAAAGAGCTTTTCCGACAATATTTTGAAATGATTTTGTAGATGGTACTTAATAGAAAAATAATGATGATGATGAGGAGGGAATGAAACAATTAGATGGGATATAGAGGTCCAATCATGTTACAGTAGTGTTGACTACACTACATTACATTGTTCCAAGTTTTGGAGTATAGTACATATCTGCTCCCATCACTTCTGCTCCAAACGTTTGTACACAGACAGTGAATGGGAAAATTTTTGCACCAACATACTTCAATCGAATCAATTCAATCACCGGGTAAATGTGATACACTTGTTTTATAATTAATCACTTTTTCTAAACTATATGTCAATCATATTGTACTTGCCATACGATTAATTCAAATTCGACCCAGTCGAATTCAAACACAACGAATGAATATTATATGTTCAAATTTTAACAAAAGGGATACCGTATGAAAAACTATCGACTGGGTTGCAAAGTGTAATTTCAAAAAAAATTGAGAAAGAATATAATTTTGTGTTGTTCGTAGAGGTTTAAGTGTAATTAATCGTAATTATTATTTTGTTACTTCTGTACAAGATTATAATTGAAAATTATGTTCAAGAATTGTCTTTTTTACTTTAATTTAGTGATGGACGGTCCTTGTTTATGGGCGGGAAAACAGGGACATGAGGTCAAATCGTCAAACCTGCTTTTCTTTCTCAATAGCCAACACGCGACTAGACTAACCCCCGTCCATGTAATTTTGTTTCATACTATGATTAAAAAAGTCAGACAAATTATTGTCTTCCAACGCGCGTGTTCTGCTTTGCTACTATAAAATTATTGACGTGTTTAATTGTTTTTTATAATGACGTATGCAAGCATCCCACGTTAATTATACACAAAAATTTTGAGTGCTCTACAAGTTCAAGACCTCATTTTTCTAGTCGGATTTTTCAGAATAAAATTGTGAGGCTCATATAAATTTAAAGCAAAGCATTAAAAAATTAGTCGAATCACAAATCGCGTCATTTTATATTCTAATATACTGAACGATAAAATTAATCTCAATCTTTCAATTTAATTTCTAATTTATTGTCGACGAGTATTAAAAGAGTTTTAGGTTTGATACAAAAGGATATTAAATTTTTTTTTATCGATAATATTATTAAGTTAATTTTTTTTATAAATATGATGTATTTATTTGTATATTTTTATAATATACTAAAAAAATATAACAAATTATTTATTATATGTACGTAAATACTGTGTACAAAAATCTATTTAAAAAAAAGATCAAAACGGTGTGTTTTCTAATGAAGTGATATATAAGCTTATCAATATTTAAAATAATTAATTAAATAAGATTGAAATAATATGATAAATATTAAGATTGAGAAATTCAGCAATATCAGAATTATTAAAAAAATTTAACTTTCATACTATAGTAATTTGATCAAGTCAGAGACTTGGACCGGCCCACTAAGAAGTAAACATTTGGGCTTAAATTGGGCCGATTATTTCACCAGACCCTCACAGTTACAACGGGCCTTAACGGTAGAGTTGAATTTGGTGAGGAGTTTTAGATTAAAAAGTAGGAAAATAAAATACTCTTCTTTGTTTCTCTTATTCTTTTATTTACAAATAAATTATAATGGACTCTTAACAGAGGTATTTATTAGATGTTTATTAATTTTGAGAGTTATTTATAATTTTTTAAATAATTTATAATTATGATAAATGTTTAAAAAAATTATCGTAATTTATTTATTTAAAAAAAAATTAAAATATGCGTCAAAGTCTGGTTTGACAGCCTGACATCAAACATTTACATTATAGATAGATTATTGCCGTTGTGTTTGGTCTTTTCTTGACCTTTGGAACCACAAAATTCGACCGTTGGAACACCACCCCAAACGGTAACCTTAAAGCCAACTCCCCAACACTTTGATTAAAATCTCACTTCAATCCTTCACAAAACTCAAATTCTGCATTCACCAAAATTTGATTGATTGAGTTTAGTTGAGTTTCTTGCACAACTCAATGGACAAAACACTCCAAACCCCTCCCGAGCTCGTCCCGACTACTACCGACGACCAAAACACCCCACCCACTTCCAACCAAGACAACATTCACAAACCTCAAACTCCTCCCATCTGCAATTCTGGCAAGAACGGCACGCCCGACCGCCTCAAGGTCCCCAAGGCATTCAAATACCGCGAAAGGTACGTTGATTTCTATGTTACACACAATTTTCTTGAATCAGTTGAAGTAATTTAGGTAGGTGAAATGATTAAGGATTTGATGTTGTCGCAGGTACACTAGCCCAACTGATCAAATGATGTCACCTGCAACCAGGGGAATCCTTGCCAGAAGTAGAAAGGGCAGCAAGCTCTTCCCACCCTCTGCCAATCACCCTCCCAAGGTACAACCCATTCAAGCATTATTCCTCAATATCAAGAATCTTGCAAATTCCATGTATCTGACATTGGATCCAATTGTCAATGCAGATTCAAGCTCTTCAGCTTCAGGAACTGAGTTCTCTCCAGATGGACAAGTGTCCGAACTAATGGCCTATCTATGTCATAATCTTTACATATATGTTGTTTTATGGGAGGTCTTACATGTGTTGGTTTATGTAATTAATCTTCCCATTTCTGTATAACAAACTGGAACTTCTCACAACTTTCCACATCTTCATCTGCTATATCAATCCAATCATGGAGAAAAACATAACTTGGCACACACATAATAATTTCGTTTATAAGCGAATACATCGTCTAATCCAAGAAGAAAATAGTACTCACTCCAAGCGAACTTGATACCACTGAACTGAGCCGACATCACCGTCTATTTCAAGTTCACAGACAGACTTGACTAAGTAATCAACAGCATCATCAATTGTATCAAATCTTGCAAGGTCAGGCGGTAGGGCGTTGCCGGGCCAATTCTCTAGCCAACTTGTCAACCTGTCACGCAGTTCTTCCTCCGACACAAACTCTTCGTTCTTCCCAGGTTCCATCAATACATAAGTATCACTATCTACATTGGCTCTTCTCCTCCTCACAGCACAAACCTAGTGAACAATAACAACAACTACCAATCATATTTACCCCCAAAAACCAAAGAAAAACAAAAACTTCTATTCACATGACAGACGAATCACACTCGTCGTTACCTTGAGTAGATGGCCTTGAACTTGGCTCTTAACATGAATCCCTCTGAAAATAGTTTGAGACTTTGATTCAGAGCATGAAGGCAACTTGGAAGTTTTTGCTGCAAATTGTGGATGAAGGGTACTCATAAAAGCTTGTATTTTACTGCTTAACAGCAGCTTCTCCATGGTAATTTCCATTGATTCTTGAAATAATTCTAAGATAGTTTAAATAGCTGCATGAACTGAGGAACATAGCTTGCAGTGGTTGAGGATAGCATAGGATAGGCAAGAAATGTATAAGAGATAAGATGATACCAAATTTTAACCATACTTTGTTTTCAGACACTTGTGCTCTCTTGTTGGCCAGTGCAGATCTTCTATTACATATTAGTGTTACACATTAACATGTCACACGTGTTTCTTTTGAAAATTTAAAAATATAATTTAATGATTTCGTAATTTAAAGGTGGGGCTGCATAGTTAAAAGACGGTGAGCTCCTGGTCGGGGAATTCTTTTTTTTTTTTTTTTGTTTCTTTTAATAAAAGAATTGGGCTGAATTATTTTGTTTTGCACAATAGCAATCACAGAATAATATGTTCCTAAATTTTAGGCAGCAATTCAAGACTCAATTTTTAAGTCCACCTATCTCGTGACAACTCCCGCTTCACAAAATAACATGATGAAACACATATGATATGTAGTTGGTTACAAATCAGAATGTCCGAAATAGATGCTTGCCCCTCCTTTTCAACAAAGACTCTGTTCTTCCAAGAATAAACCCTGAGAAATCAATTCCTCTTTTTGGATCTGCCCTTGCCCGAACTTGTATGCATCACGTTCTTGTTCTGTCACTCAAACTTGCAATATTTCTTGATACACATCAATTTCTGTGGTCGTTTGTCCTAGGTTTTGGTACTGTATGATCCCTTTATTTGGCTTCTAAATTAAAGGGAGAAAACTTTGTCATGAAAAAACTTGATTCTTGATTCATGGGGTTGCATGATTAGGTATGTGTAATAATTTTGATACTTTCTGTTTTTGCATTTAAATGGCTGCTGCTATATTACAATTTGAAACAGAGCACCAAAAACCCTTTTGTTTGAAATCAAGGAATCATCAAACAGAGTTGCATCACATCCTGACCATCAAGAATCCAAACTCCAATCGTCATTCTGTTCTTGAGAAGATTCTGTTAGGAGGTCCCTTTAATGATATGTGTTTGTGTTCAACATGATTTTTTGTCTGAATATTGATCAATGATCTTTCTTGATGCATTAAGTTGATCCTTAACAACCATAAGGACGGATCACCGAGCAGCATTTTATTAATAATCTGAACAAGGACCATCATCATGCCTAACCTTAAAAAACTAGAGTTATGTCCAATTTCTTGCTGTTTCATCTGCAACAGGCATAGGTAATTATGTAATGCTGCCATTGCCTTAACGGATCAGTTAAGAAGATTGACTTTAAAATATACATATATACTGTCAGATAAGATTGAATGCATCTGAGAAGTATCTGATTCACTCTTTTCTTAGTCACTGTCTTGGGATTTCTAGCATGTCCCTGCGGAGTTTTCTGGTTTCTGAAATGATAGTTTGAACAAATTGATGTATAAGGGTAGAGCCGATACAAGAGCAGTCGTTCTAAGCATCTTTAAGTAGTTTGTTACAGTGTATTAATCTTCTTATTACGAGGACAAGGTTAATTTATGACTACTGCCTATGTCGGAATCTGCTAAACCTTATCAATGTATTGCAACTTCCTCTTGTTGTAGTTTGATGATTGATTCTGAACCTTGTTTCCCTCACATTGCAGTGTTACAATCAGTTAGTTGATTGTCTGAGAATATCCTGAGAACTTCAGAAACCAGATGAGCTATGGAAACCGAACACGTGAAAGGAATCAGTGAGCCTGTAAAGACTCAAGATTTTTCACCTGCTTCTTCTGCGTCTCCGCCTTGTTCTAGTTCTTCATTGAAAATTGAAAATATTAAAAAGGGACACTCTGGTGATCCGTCTGGTAGATTCAGATCTCTGTCATTCGGTTCCCAGACACCTGAATGGGGCATGATAAGTGCATCTCCACCGGTAGGGTTGGTGGCGCCCTCATCACCAGATTGCTACAATGCTTCTCCAGATTTAGAAATGAAGTCTCCTCCAGTCCAGACGATGGACCAGCCGGAAGGTTATGATCCAAACCGTATTCCAGCATCCATATTCTCGACTAAAGGTACAAATGCATCAGATTGGAGTGTTGCCTCAAACGAGTCGTTATTCAGCATTCATACGGGGACCAACAGTTTATCCCGGGATCACACACCTTTTTTTGGGAAGTCGGGAGAACTTGGCAGGCTAGACGAATCGAACAGTTCACCATGCAATCTTCCTTGTGTTTCTGAAGCCAAATCTCATGAATTGAATAGCCTTCCCCCACTTATGGAAGTACCAACACATGAAGAATGTAGTGTAAGTTCAGGCAATATTTCTAAACGTGAAGACGTAGATCCCAATACTAGCACGGAGGCAGCCATCGAGGATCATGCAAAGCAAAACACGAGTCCTGCTCCAGAAGTTCACTCTAAAGGAGGCGAGACTACTCAGACTTCCACAAGTACCCCTCGCATGTCGACAAGCAACCCCCGTCTTTCTGAGGAAAGTGGAAATAGCAGCAGATCTTTTGCATTCCCAGTGTAAGATTATTGTTCTATTGTTCCATCTCTTATAAATAAATGGCTGAAAAACAGAATTCAAACGAACAGGATTATGCTCTCATTTGAGAAATGTGACATGCTTGTTTTCTTGATCTCAGATTAGTGAACGATGGAGGAAAGACCGGCTCGTTGAACATGGCCACGGAGAAACCTGAGAAACCACAGTTGGAAGCACAAACCTCTAAAGAAGCTCCTAAAGATTCCAACACGAAATGGTTTTCTAGATTCTCCTGTTGGCCTCGGTGCTGTTAACAACATTATGCTGTTTACCGATGATACTTAGTCATAACCCATACCTTTAAGACCTGCTTAGCTTCATTAAACCAGAGGGTCTAGCTTAGGGAGACTAGTTCAATTTTGCAGTCTTGAAAACAGCAAGCTTCAAGATCCTGAGCCTGACTGTTCTCCCCTGTTAGTTTCTTTATGTGACTACTTCACCAGGGATTCAGGAGTAGTTGCTCTTAGATTTTCTAGGAAGCAAGCAGGGAAAATTTATATGACTCGAAACTCTTGTATATGATGCTTCAGATGTGTGAAACTACACACATTAACTCACTTACAAGAACTGAGTTATATAATATAATTGGTTTTCATGAATTTTACTATCAATCCATTTACTTCTTCCTCTTGTCTTCATGTTCTTGTGATTACATTAACATACGCACACTGTCTTGCATCATTGAGATATCTCGCGTGTGCATTCAAGAGCTGTATAATATCCCAAGAAAATTGGCCTGAAGAAAGAATTACCAGTAAGTTGAGGTGATTTTTCACACACTGCCTTTGACACCAAGTTACTGATGCTAGGTGACAGGGGTGTGTATTTGGGCTTTTGAGAATGAGGAGAGAACATTACCGACTCTGAGGAACATCAAGAAAAAGGTTGTCCTTAGTTTATATTCAGCTATGGAGGTTGCCCATGTGCTGTTGTCCTTAATTAATCAACCAACAGTTCATGGGACAGTCAGTTGCAAAGGTGGTTGTAGAGCTTCCACATGATCAGACATAATGTGTTATTCTCTTTTCTTGGATCAACTGCCCACATGAAGTAGGATATTCAATCAGCCTGCTTTAACAATTCCCTTTTCACAGATAAAATAATTTAAAAGAATCTGCATGTCCTGTTGTAGATTTTCTCAGTGTTATTAAAGGGATGTAATGATGAAATGGGTTGCAGAGGTCATGCTGATGCAATACTCCAACTAGGAGCTAATTTCAGACACAGTTTTCTTGGTTTGAACTTTCTACAGTTTTAGTGCAATCCAAGAAAATCAACCTCCCATTTTTTTCTGCATTCACATTTAACAAGTCTTGTGGCTATTCTCCTAGAAAAAGACCCCTTTGCCATTTGGAGACTTTTAATATTAATCTTGAATAAATGCACTTATGAGAAGCTTTTATTAATTTATTCGTGTCATTTTATTTCTTTTTCTGATGCTAAATATTGATATATTATAAAGTTTGATTTTCGACAGTTTTACTTTTTATCTCAAACGACGCAAAGAAATCACTAAATGGGAGCCAATGAATTTGTCAACTTTGTTGTGCTATGAGGGGGTGAAATTGAGGATGAGAAATGGAAAGCAAGAAAAAGAGAGAAATTGGTTAAGTGTTTGCATGATAACATGCCAAATAAAGAATACTCAAAAGAAAAGGGGAAAAAAGTGGCTTTTTCACAAGCTTGAGACTTTTGTTTAACTTTTCTTTTAGTCTCACCAAACACGCCCTAATAGGATAATGGGGCCCTAGACCATTCCACATGTCAACTTCAAAGGATAATAATTGAGCCCATCAAAAATCAACAAGGAACCCAAACTAGTTGAGCCCTAGCAAGAGCCTATGCCAAAAAAAAAAAAACAAAAAAGAAAAATCTTGAATTTTTAGGGAAAAAAAAGTCAACAATTTGTCCCTGCAAGAACATTACAAAAAATGATAAATACATTCACATCTTTAGAATCTTGGTATCTTTTATATTAATGGGATATGTGAAATAATGATATTTATATGAATTTATTATAATATTACAGTAGGAAAATATTAAGAATGTAAATGATATTTGATAAAATTGTGTTTGAAATATAATTAGTTTGGTATGCATAAAGTGGATATGATTATAGAAAGTTGTTTGGTGTAGTGTGATGAAATTTACCATAAATTTTGTGCAATTTTAAAATATTTGAAATGAATTGAAATTGTTTATTGAGTAGTAGATAGAGAGGAAGACCGGTGAAGAGAATATTGAGTCTGCAGTCCTATTTGGAGTCTTAGCAGTCCAGCTTAACACCATATTATGTGGAATTCAAATTGATAAAAAGTAAAAACACCAAATTATCAAAAAAAATAAAAAAGAAAAAAAGAAAATAAAGAGAGAGGGAGAAAAACAAGAAAAGATGAGGGAAAAGAGAAAAAGAAGGGGAAGATAGAAGACAAAGAAAAAATGAAATGTGAAGAGCAACGCGTTGTTTTCTGAAAGCTAGAACAAACAAGGAAACACCTACTACTGTTCCTCCTCCTCTCTTTCTCTCTCTCTCTCTCTCTGTGTTTTAGTTTTATGTTCACAAGTGTAACAGTAAAAGACAAAAGGGAACACCAAAATCGGGTTTAGGGTTTGGGTTTTTATGCTCGTTCAAGAGAGGGGGGAACAAGAACGGGTCCGGGCTTTACTCGGGCTTTTTGGGGACCCTTTTCGGGCTATTGTAATGGGTCCGTCTTCAGTTACCGTGAAATGGCACCACCTTCACAAGCCGTTGAAGCTCTTGATTGTTCTTTGTGTTCTTTTTTCAGCTCATGATAACGCTGTTCGGGCCTCCGATTCGGATAAATCTGCTCTCTTGGAGTTCAAGGCGTCGCTTTCAGACCCTTATGGAGTGCTGAGCAGCTGGAATTCGAACAGCCCGGATCACTGCTCGTGGGCCGGGGTTTCTTGTGATTCAGATTCTCGGGTCGTAGCGCTGAGTATTGCTGGTGGAGGTAATTCTTTGTCTTGTGCTAGAATTGCTCAGTTTCCACTTTATGGGTTTGGGATTAGGAGGTCTTGTTTTGGGAGCAGCAGTAAAGTTAAAGTCTTGGGACAACTCTCTGTGGCTGTTGCTAAACTTAGTGAACTTAGGAATTTATCACTGCCGTTCAATGAATTAAGAGGTCAAATTCCTGCGGAAATTTGGGGAATGGAAAAGCTCGAGGTTCTTGACCTTGAAGGGAATTTGATTTCCGGCTCTCTGCCTGCTTACTTTAGTGGGTTGAAGAATTTGAAAGTTCTTAACTTGGGGTTTAATGAGATTTTTGGGGGGATACCGAGTTCATTATCAAATTGTGTGGGGCTTCAAGTTGTGAATTTAGCTGGGAATCAAGTTAATGGATCGATTCCAGGGTTTATTGGTGGCTTTAGAGATTTGAGGGGGCTTTACTTGTCCTTTAATCTACTCAGTGGATCTATACCAGTTGAGATAGGGGATAATTGTGGGAAGCTCGAGCATCTAGATCTTTCTGGGAATTACTTGGCCGAGAGTATCCCAAAGACTGTTGGGAACTGTAGAGGGTTGAAGACCCTTCTTCTGTACTCCAATCTGTTGGAGGAGGTTATTCCAAGCGAACTTGGTCAGTTGAGTCAGCTGGAAGTGCTCGATTTGTCGAGGAACAATTTTGGTGGCGCTATACCGTCTGAGCTTGGTAATTGTACGAAGTTATCAGTCCTTGTATTGTCAAACTTATGGGATCCTCTTCCAAATGTATCGAGTTTGGCAGGTGGTTATTCACTGGAAAAGTTGGCATTTACTGCTGATGAGTACAATTTTTATGAAGGTACTATTCCAGCAGGGATTACCAGCCTCTCCAGCTTGAGGATGATGTGGGCTCCTAGAGCAACTCTAGAGGGAAACTTTCCTGCTAGTTGGGGCTCCTGCAATAACTTGGAAGTGTTGAATTTGGCTCAGAACTATTACTCTGGGAAAATCTCAGAGAGTTTTGGCAACTGCAAGAAGCTGCATTTTCTTGATTTGAGCTCAAACAGACTTGGTGGGGAAATTATTGACAACATTCCTGTTCCTTGTATGACAGTGTTTGACATCAGCGGGAATTATTTGTCTGGTTCCATTCCCAAATTTAATTATGAAGGTTGTTCTCCCATCCAGTCCATGCTGTGGGATTCCTTAGATCCTTATGATCCTTCGTCTGCATATATGTCATTTTTCCGATATCGAACTCAAAAAGAAACCTCTTTGCCATTTTATGGAGATGGTGATAGTTTCTCAGTGTTGCATAATTTTGGTTCTAACAAATTTACTGGCCCCCTTCCGTCAATGCCTGTTGCATCAGAAAGATTAGGAAAGCAAACAGTTTATGCATTTCTTGCTGGCAGAAACATGCTTACTGGAAGCTTTCCTGGAGCTTTCTTTGAGACTTGTGATCAGGCGAAAGGTATAATAGTTAATGTGACAAGCAATGGGTTATTTGGTCAACTTCCAAGAGATATTGCCACAATCTGCAAGACTTTGACACTTCTAGATGCTTCTGATAATCGAATAGCCGGAAACCTTCCTCCCAGCATTGGCGACTTGGTTTCACTTCGTGTTCTTAATTTAAGCTGGAATGCTTTGCAAGGTTCAATTCCTAGCAGCCTTGGCCAGATAAAGGATCTCAAATGTCTTTCCTTGGCAGGAAACAACCTGAATGGTTCAATCCCTGCAAGCTTGGGGCAGCTATACTCTCTCGAAGTTCTTGAGCTGTCTTCAAACTCGCTCTCTGGTGAAATTCCAAAGGACCTTGCAAACTTGAGAAACCTGACGGTCCTTCTCTTGAACAATAATAAGCTATCTGGGCAGGTCCCCCCTGGCCTGACAAATATATCCACTCTGTCAGCTTTCAATGTGTCCTTCAATAATTTGTCTGGATCAGTGCCTCTAAACAATAATATGGTCAAATGCAATAGCTATCTTGGGAATCCATTGGTGCATTGCCCTGTGGTGTCTTCCTCTTCGCCTCCTACGGATCAACTAGGAAGAACAGGGGATACACAAAACAATACTTCTTTTCCATCTTCTACTCCAAGCCGGAGAAGAGGGAATGGTGGCTTCAACTCAATTGAGATTGCCTCCATAACATCTGCAGCAGCCATTGTATCAGTTCTTCTTGCTCTCATTGTCCTTTTCTTTTACACAAGAAAGTGGAAACCACGGTCCAGAGTAAGCGGAACTGTTAGGAAGGAAGTGATCATCTTTACCGACATTGGGGTTCCCCTAACGTTTGAAAATGTGGTGCGTGCAACGGGGAGTTTTAATGCAAGCAACTGTATTGGCAATGGCGGTTTTGGGGCAACATACAAAGCAGAGATTGCTCCAGGTGTCCTAGTGGCTATAAAACGGCTTGCAGTAGGACGTTTCCAAGGTGTTCAACAATTCAATGCTGAAATTAAAACTCTAGGCAGACTTCGCCACCCAAACCTTGTGACTTTGATAGGGTACCATGCCAGTGAAACAGAGATGTTTCTTATATATAACTATTTACCTGGTGGCAACCTGGAAAAGTTCATACAGGAAAGGTCAACTAGAGCTGTTGATTGGAGGATACTGCACAAGATTGCCCTGGACATTTCACGTGCACTTGCCTACCTACATGATCAGTGTGTGCCACGTGTTCTTCATCGTGATGTGAAGCCTAGCAATATATTGTTGGATGAGGACTACAATGCATATCTCTCTGATTTTGGACTAGCTAGGCTCCTTGGAACATCCGAAACTCATGCAACAACTGGTGTGGCAGGAACTTTTGGATATGTTGCTCCAGAATATGCAATGACTTGTCGTGTCTCTGACAAGGCTGATGTTTATAGCTATGGGGTTGTGTTGCTTGAGTTGATATCTGACAAGAAAGCACTGGATCCCTCATTTTCTTCCTTTGGAAATGGTTTCAACATCGTGGCTTGGGCATGCATGCTGTTGAGGCAAGGCCGTGCCAAGGAGTTCTTTACAGCCGGGTTATGGGACTCAGGCCCGCACGACGATTTGGTTGAAGTATTACACTTGGCTGTGGTATGTACAGTTGACTCGCTCTCAAACAGGCCAACAATGAAGCAGGTGGTCAGACGACTAAAACAACTTCAACCTCCATCATGTTAGCCACACAGAAAGGAATCATTTGATTGACATAGCAATCCGTAGAAAGGTAAGCCCGACTGCAATTTGCGACACCCTGCACTTTGTGCTTTTCGGTGCCTTCCTGGGCTGATGTTAGTCCTCAGTCATAGCTTCTTGTAAATTGTAGAGTAGATCTGCCCCCATTTTTCCATGATGTTTCCTAGATTAGGGGGTTCACTAATGCCCTGCAGAAGAATGCAGATATTTGTTTCGGACACCGTATACTTGTATCCCATTTCTATTTGTTGTCAAAAATAATAACAAAGGATAGGATCTCTGTGGAAAAAAGAGCAGCTAGTGGTGGTCACTTCTTCAACCTTCCATACGTGTTTATTCAGTACCTTAACATAGCAATATAACCCCCATGAAATTTTCACTTAAAGCTGGTTGTAACCAAGCTATTGGCTGGCCTCACATACGCGGTAAATGTCTTAACAATCGCCTTTATTCTCCTGAAAAGCAAAGCCGCTGGTATTTGTGCTGCCAAGTGCCGTGCTTGTATTTCTATTGTCTATACTCCTTTACATTGGTTGAGTGAGGTTTTTTTGGCTCCCAAGAGAAGCTTTTGACCAGATTTTCACTCTTTGAAAAAGAAGGAGAATTGGGAAATTGGAGCTGCTCTTATCTAGCTTCTCGGTTCAGTGCTTGATCAGCTCACAGTATATAACTTGCATTGTCGTGGCAATCAGTATCATCACGCTATGCCTGTGAATAAAATCTGACTGCCATTAAATCTAAACCTTTAAATTCTTTTGTTAGCATTTGTATATGAGCAAATTGTTTTGCTGGGAACAGGAGATGAGACGAACAAACAATATCTGCATAGTTGAGGAGACCAAATCAATGAACTCGAAATACAAACTCTCATCTGCTTCTTCTCGTCAAGTAGTCTAAAAACAAAAAGTTCAATCCTGAAACTAAAGCTAGACTTTCAGCTCTCTCTTCCATTAACGATCGGCAAACACGTGTTGCATTTCACAAGAGAGGAAAAGGGTTAACTACTATGTGCTTCAACGGGTGCTCCACATCACCGCCACCACCATGCTTGACAAATTCTGCTGGCGAAAGAAACATGCCATGGCAAACACAGACTATTCTGACTTCCTCCCCCTTTCTGTATCTGTACAGGAATCCTTCTATCTTGTGACCATTAGGCCCATCTTCCTTGGTGGTCACATAAGGCATATCAAGCATTGCATTCTTAATCAGACTGTTAGCCCTCTTCACATCCCTATCAGGGGCTCTGACAGCAGATTCCTGCTCGCCCTGTTCTTGAACACTGGAAGGTGAAGCCTCAGCATTTCGCTTTGATCCTGCTGTCAAAAGACATAATTTATTTCCAGTAACATAAGCTCTATGCACTATGCAGAGACAAAACTTGGCTAAGCAGCCCACCCCTCCCCCCATGCAAGTAGTGGGACTATGAGCCATGCATTACCGGTTGACAGCTATATCGGTACAAGCAGAAAGGGAAAAAAAATCAAATAAACACTTTAAAGAAACTTATCGTGATATATTCCAGCACTTTCATATTGAATTAAAGCATATCCTACGGTAACAAAGACCATTTTCATGAACTTTGATTTTGAAGCAGCATCATTTTGGGTAAAAGGGAGTAAAATGGAGGGGAAAATGTTGTGCGCGCAGCATAAACAAGATTGTCATGAAACAATTGGAAAACGCAATATCAAGATCATCGTAGAACAGGATCGTGGGACTGTGGGAGAACCTTGGAAAAGAGAATTATTCCTAAACATCAAAGGAGTGACGGACTACAATTCTGCATCCATTTAGTGCTCGACAGAAATTCCTCATCCCTTTCGGAGAAATCATCAAGTGTATGCTATTCACGCATTAAAGATTCTATTTTGAAAATAAAAACCAGTCATACACACCATACAAAGTTCTAAGAGTGAGTGATGGTTTTGTTCTTCATTGTACCTACCCTTGCTATTGCACCCTGATGAACTAGGTAGAATTCCTATTCTGTTATCATACACAAAATCATAGAAATTCAAGAAATTCTATATAAAGAGCAATGAATCTGAATATGAGCACATAAGCATTTCTTGTTGTTGATGATCTCATAGAACTTCAGAGAGAGGATAGAGCAGTGACAGATCTAGCATATAGTAGTGATCTTCATAGGTTCAAAGTGGCGTAAACCCTATAGCCACTATATACAGTTTCGTAATTACATGAGAAGAACAAGTCCACGTTTTGATGTCAGATACACTAATGTGAGATGGGTCAATTCTAATGCACAAACTAATACGTTAAGATACACATAAAGAAAAATTACTCAGAAGTCCAATGCTCAATCTAATAATGTCATCAAGATGACCACTCAATATCCAGACAACTATTTCCCGTCACCGCTGGATGGATTAGAATGCATATTACAGTCATAACAAATAAATTTCCGAATCGTTTTTGCCCAACAAAATTCAAGCTCATCCAATTCATCAGCAATCACAAGTTTTTAAGAGTTTATCACAAAATGCAAGGAGATGCAAAATTGTTTTGCAACTAAGAGATTGTAACTTCCAGAATACAAGAATCTTTTCTTCGCCCACAGCCCGAAAGAATCAACAAGATGTTATAAATGTAAGAATCAGAAAGTATGTCATATCATCCGACACATAAATGATGTGTCCCTTACCATAAGAAAATCAAAAAGGTCAAATGCCAATAACCAGAAAGGTTAAAAATCATTGTCTTGGAGGGGGAAAAACCAATAAATAGGAGATTAGGGAGAAGATTGTATACCCTCTGTCTGGTTAGCTAGAAGATCAGAGGTTCCAGATGAGCCGCTCCCTCGTGATCCAATCGACCCTTGTGGTGATGACATTCCATTCCCATCCTCAAACCTATTTGCAATCCCAGAATCAAGCCTTTGACCATTCACACTTCCATTAACATTTTCACAATTAACATCACCAGAAGAGTTCTCCTTATCCTTCACCACTCTTACATTCCTCAACTTCTCCATCCTCTTCTTCCTCGCTTCCATGCGCCTCATGGACTGGAACTCCTTGCGGCGGCGCCACTCCTCCTCCGCTTCAGTCGGCAGGGAGTGTGTCCTCACCAGCGGCGCGTACCCCTCAAACGCCGCCCCACGCGCTCGGTGGCTGCTCCCATTGTCAACAGCACCAATTGTGAAAACCAAGTCTGATATGGAAGACGAGCGTTTCAGCTTTTTCCTCGACGGGTCGACTCCAAATCTACCGTTCATCGACAGCCCCAAACTCAGCTCCATTTCCGCATCATCCTCCACTCCCTGTTCATTTCCATTCTCCCGGCAATGGCTTTGCTTCATGAATTTGTGCACCGGATCTCCTGAAAGGCCGTTCATTCGCAGAGAAAGATTGAATTTATCTCTGCTTCCTTCAGCTCCCTCCATCACTAAAACCACAAAAAGATCAAATTTTGGCGAGGCCCAGAGCAATCTGCTGAATTACAACAGTGGAAAGACTTAAACAAACAAATCAGGGGTTTGAATCGTAATGAAGAAAAGAGAATGGAATTAAGGTATGCATGATGATGATGTTGGGGGTGGGGGGTTGTTGGAAGAGCATGAACAAGAGTTGTTGAAGAAGGAAATGGGAAGAGAGCAAGTGAGAGATGAGATGATATGAATAATGAATTCTCAAGTCATTCATGGTAAGGTTGTGAAAAGACGAAAAGGGTCATGAAATCAAAGTTGTAACGTAAAAGCTTCAGAAAATCGACACGTGGTGAAAGGATGATAATTTGGGGACGCCCACGTGGTTGAGACCAGCAGTTTTCCAGGATAAGACTTCCAAACAAGCATCCTCCTCACCTTCCTTCTCATATCATCAACTTCCCCCTATAATAATTCATTTTTATTTTTTAAAATACATTTTAAGTTAAAAAAATAGCGTATTGATATGAGTTACTAGTGCAATAAATTTTATATTATATTTAATTAAAAGTATAATTATCATTTTTTAAAAATTGGTACGACGTGTCATTAATCGCAATTTATAAGCGTAGAGCCTTTATTTTTTACGAGCATATATCGCACATTCAAATGTGTGTGCTCAATCAATTTAAAATTTTAAAAATATATTAATTAGACTAATAAATATTAAAAAAATATAAAAAATAATAAAAGAGAAAGAAATGTGGAAGTTGAAAAAAGAAAAAATTAAAAAATTATAATTTTCATGCATCTTTTTTGTCATGCATATTTTTATAAATTTAATATTAAATTATTATTTTGTATATATTTCATTAAATAAAAAAATACAAATATTATTATAGAATTTGTACACACAAATACTGGTAGATTATAATAATATTCTTAAATTACTGAAAACATTTAGTAATAAATTGAAATTTGTGTAATTTTAGTATGTCAACAAAAAAATATTTAATGTAGTGGTATAATAATAGTTGATGACGCAATTATATGTTCACCAACTCAAATAATTAGTAGCAACCACCTTATGAAGTTTACGTATCCTAAGCTTAAGTCATGAAAATTAGGGAGATTACTCATTCATTTTGATGGGTATACACATGTAACCCTTGCAAAAAGATCGAATTATTTTTTATTAATGGCATTTTGGTCATTTCGCGATCAGAATCCGTGCCTTTTGTGACGGGTGGGTCGCGAAGGACCCAACCCGAATCGCACAGACTGATTGAAGACCCGGACAATGACAGTCGTTCGATCAGAACGCGAGCCAGTAGGATAAGGCCACGTGGCCCAGTACTTAATATCCAACTGTGCCCTATAAATAGACCCCGATACGCCATAAATGAGGTAACTGCTGTGCATTAATTGAGCTCGAACTCTTAGATCGAATACATTTCTCTCGATCAACCTAACTTGAGCGTCGGAGGGTCATTGTCGGGGACGTGCCCGACGAGCTCATGGTTCGTGTTTTATTCTCAGGGAACCCAAAACCTGATCTAGGAACAATTGGACTATCTACGTGGGATCGTCTCAGGAGATCGCTAATTTCGACCCGGATCACATTTAGATTCAGTAAATACCAAGAATTTAAATAAAATTAAGATGAGGGAAGGGTAAACCCCTAGGAAAAATTACATCTAACATCACTGAAATTTGTTTCCATCTAACAAGTGAGTCCCCTTATTTGGTGAATTTTGACTTATTTATTGCATGAAAGCAAATAATTTCAATCTATGTATAATTACACCAAAACAAGAGGAGGAGAGTGTAATTAATTCGTTTTATTAAAATTTTAACATTATTAACGAGATTTATTTATTTTTTCAATAATAAAAAACAATAGATAGAAAATATTATTTTTGTTTTGGGTATACGTAGTTTTTATTAATAAAAACACATAATAGTACAACAAAGTTCTTCAGTTGGTTTCTCTCTCAACAGGTCAAGAAATACGCCATAATCTAAATAAAACACATATATTAACAGACGTGGCTAGATAGAAAATATTATGATGGTGTATGATGATGGATGAGTAGCATGGCACTATACCAACCAATGGAAACGGGGAAAAGGTATTCTACCCAATCAAAGTTGTCGTCACGTGGATGGGGCTGCAATTCGACACATCTCGAGTGGCAATCCTGTAATTTCCTAAAGTATTTGGGGCCATTCTGTAATATTAGGATTATCATCAATCTGGTCACAACACATTACAGTATTATTACATGATGCGACAATGATACCTCTCCAATGGTTGATTGTCTAGAAATTTGTGATGCTAAAAAACGTGGGTGTTCCCTTTGTGCATCTCATTCTATTTTTATTAAATAAATATTTTATATTAATTATAGACCAACGAAGTGTTTGAATTACTTATAAATTTGATTTTTTTTTTCTTTAGTAAGATATATCGTCTCAAAATAAGTATGTAAGATTTCACAAATTGAAAAATACCTCACACAATGAGAAATCGGTCAAATTGCAAGCCGCATTAACTTTTAGTTAGGGGGAAAAGGAGGGGTGGTGAGAGATAAATAGAAATCGTGGAGAGATTTTCAAGAATTGACAAAAGTATGTGTGTATGTGTCTGGAGAGTTATTTATTTTTTTATTAGTAAAAATAAATAAATTATATTAATATAATTATTTTTAATATATTATAATAATACATCGAGTCGTGATTTTAAATCACGATCTGAACTTAAAAATTATTTTTTTCAGCATTTTTTGCTTGGTGTCGTGATTTAAAATTAATATTTGTACCCTTAATTATAAATTTTTAAATTAATATAATTTTAATATAATAATTTTTTTGTCTTTAATATGTTGTTAAAAATTAATTATATATAATTAATTTATATAAAATTTAATTCAAAAATTAAAAAAAATAAAAATGAATGAAATTTTGATTTCTGATCACGACGTCAAGTTGTGATTTTTAATCACGACTTCTTCAATTTATTTAAAAAAAAATTAATGTCGAATTGTGATTTAAAATCACGACTCGATATATTATTATTAATGTATTAAAAATAATTATATTAATATAAATTTTTTTTACTAATAAAAAAATAAATAGCTCTGTGTCTGGATCCAAATCTTGTAGTAAAATACTTATGTGAGGACAAGTGGGTGGAGGGATTTGACAACTTTGTCATCTCATCCATTGAACAATGAGGATTTGGAAAAACACACAAATTCTCCTACATATTAGTTTCTCGACCCCAAAATTTAAATAATTTTATGCAAGTTGCCCATCTTCTTCATTCTAGTTTATTGCCAATTGCACCCCCACCCCCACCCCAATGACCCCATCATCAAATAAAAAAAAAAGGGTGGATTTGAGAGGGGTGCTTTTGAGTCTATGATGTTAACAGAAGCCCACTTGCCTCAACAGTTGGATATATGCATTGAAAATATATCTTACTTGCTCTTGACTATTGTGTAACTTGTCGAAAATTTTATTGCCCTCCCCTAAATTTTGATTTATTACGAAATAGCCCCTATATTAAGTTCTCCCCCGAATGAATGCCGCCTATGGTTGGTTTTTGGGGATAGAAAGAGCGGAAAAGGGATTTGGGTTCGTTCATGAGGGGACTGGTTTGCTAATACTTAAAATGTTGGGGCGAGTGCGTGAAAATAGTTAAAAGTTTAGATGTGAAGTTTAAGGTATGTAAGTTTATGGATGACCGGCAAATGTCATCAAGTAGACAAATAAAATCCTATTGATAAAGGCAGAGAATAATATTTTATAAGATATTTTGAAGAGCTAAGTAGCTTAGCTAGACACCCTCTAACTGGCGATCAATTTTATTATATTGATTATGTAAGTACCAATTATGTTTATGTGGCACGAATACTATGTTGATAGAAAATGTTATTTAATATATATAGATATAAATTAAAAATTAATTTATTTTAAATAGAGAAAAATATAATACAAAAGTAATAATAATAATGTAGACATTTTGAAGATATGTGGGTTGTAATCCAAAAAGTGGGGGATTTTTGAAATAGTAGAAAGTTGCAAAACAAGGTTTCAGAAGCAGAAGCTCGGGGACAGGGTACCCCCAAGAAGGAAAGTTTGCTGTGGGAAATCGAGAGTGGGGTCAACCAAATCAAGTTGCATGTTGAAAGCTGGAGGTGTCGGACACGTGGAGCAATTGGCGCGTGCCGGGTTTTCGTTGAGAGGAGTAGCTAGGCAGCACCGCAGTCGCTGAAAGCGACGCGTAGTCTGACTGACCAATCGAAGGAGAGCTACTTGTTACGCCAACACGCCAGGGCCCCCCCCCTCCTGCCGGTGATTGCTTTATTTTTGGTGAGCGGGTGCGTTTGGCGGGACGGAGTTGGTTAAAAAGAACGTAAATTAAAAGCAATGGAGATTTTTCTCAAGGTAAAAAGGAGCAGGAACAGTGGAGATGATATCAAACATTTGCTCGCAAGAAAATATCATCTTTTTTCCCAGTCAGATATGACAATTTAATTACATTCCTAAAAAGCTGAGAAGTCCTCCCTACACAAAAATTCTGTTAGCAAGAATTGATTAATTGTTACTCACGCTCTTGAAGGATTTTAAGTTGATGCGATGCCACTACCCGTACCAGCACTTTCTGTGTTTCAGGTGCTCACATATGCAAAGAAAACTCTTGTAAAAAATTTACCCTCCCATTCCCTATACTGAAGCATAAATCTGACTTGGACCGTAACGACGACCGCCCCTCCCTCTTCCTTGTTGGTAACCTTCTCCACCCCTCCCTCTTCCTTGTTGATAACCTTCCCCACCATGCCCGCTGCTCAAGTTTCCTCGACCCCTGAAGTTATCATTTCTGACATAGGCCCGACCACTGCCAAAGTTTCCACGACCTCTGAAGTTGTCGTTACGGAACCCTCCACGTGAAGAAGTAAAACGACCCCTTCCACTGCCAACTATATGGAGATAACACACCTATGTCATTTGAATGAATCTTGAGGATAACAAGTTTAGAGTACATCGAATTAATTAATAACCCAGAATTGCATCTCATGTATTTTTGTACTGTCAAGTAATTCATGTCCTAGAACTTGGAAGGGAATAGCGAGGAGGAGTTAATTAATGCCTGTGGCTCACCTCGAGTGGTGGTCCTTTTTATCTCCACAGCAGCTTGACGATCCCCGATAGTTACGGGAGAAGCCTGAAAATTTATTAAAATGTCAATTAGGAAGATAATTCAGCATCTATCAGAAGTCCAAGCCAGTAGCAAAGGACGAGCCAGGCATCAGTAGAATCACGCCGGAGGGAGTCTCTCATAAAATAAGCATACAGCAGGCACATTTAATACTCATTTCCAATATATTGCATCAAAATCAAGCCTGTCATCATTTCTAAGAAGGAAAATAAAGCCACTTTATCGTATCAAGTTACAGACTCATGCACAAGATCAGTGGCTCAGAAATATAGAGAAATGCATGAATTGTAGGATAACAACATCGGGAATCTGATCAAAACCAAGAAACCAAGAAAATCACTTACAGGGACCTCAGCAGTCGTTTCAGTATCAAAGACTTTCTGACTGCATTAAAGCAAAGGAGTTTCCACTCTCTTGGATATATGACGGGAGAGGAAATAAGATCAAATGCAAAACTGTTAAGCTAAATGCATAATGACCTAATCTTCTGGAAACGAAGGGTACAGAGAAGCTGGAGCATAATGGTCCCAGAGGTGCAGCGATGAGAAGACCCATAATAGACTCTCACACAACTCTTTCAAGCCAGATTAAAGCTATAATTTACTGTATAGACTCAACTCTGCATGCAATATGAAAATGAAGCAAGAGAAAAAAGAAGAATAATGCAAAAGGCACATACCTTAATTGCACTTTGCATGGAGCTAAATTCTTGAAATTCAACAAAGCCAAAGCAGAACCCTTGTTGCTGAAAAGAAAGGAGATAGGGTGTTCAAGCAACTCAACAACTAGAATAACACAGTAAGGCAAGTTTGAGTAAAACCAACCTTATTACTTCTAACTTGTACCCCATTTGGCTTAATAGTTCCAAATTTCTTAAATTCAGCTTCGAGCTGAGCAACTGTAGCATTAAGAGGCAAATTGCGGATATATATGGAGTGACCCTCAACTGAAAGAAGCAAGCCAGATAAAAGAATATCAAAATTTTGGGCAAAGCACTCAAGAAGGGAAAAGATTTATAGACGCACACCAATTCTTATTACACCTTGACGAGCTCTCTGTGTGTCTCTTAAATATCATAAATATTATGTTCCTTGGGGCTTGTTGATACACATAAGCAATAGGGGCAAAGTGAGAATAAAATACCTTCATCCTCAGCATCTTCACTTTCTTGTGCATTATCAGGGGGAACAGGTGCTTCGGCTTCAGTGTCTGAAGCCTCTGTAGCTGGATTGACTGGCTGGCTCTCAGTTTTCGCTGAAGTTCCTTTAGCTGGATTAGCAGGAACATAAACTTTGGTTGGCCCCTTCTTTGCCTGGGAACTAACAATTGATGCATAAGATTTCTTCGGAAGATCCTCCTGGGATGCAGAAGGAACTGACTCTGCAACCACGGATTCATGATTCTCATCTAAATGAGACTCAGCTTCCACCAAAATATCCCTATCACTGCTAGCTTGTCTCTCATCAATCACTTGATCACTCGTTTTCTCCTCAATTGTCTCAACTTCCTCTGGTGTGGAAGTTGCATCATTTGCATTGGGGGGATCAACCACTTGAGCCAGCTCTGGAAATAACATGAGGATGTAAAAGGCTTTAGCAAGAAGTTGCCCTAAGAACAGAGATGGTAGAATGACAAGCAACTATAAAACCAACCTGGATCTTGGCCCAAAGAACTAGATGGTGTCTCATTAACTCCAAGAACAACCCCTGAGCTAATGTCAGGTTCACTCTCTTCAACATACCTAAAAACATCATTCAAAACATAATACCCTTTATCTTGAGGAGCAAGAAAGAAAGTCTGGGTGAATTTCCTTCTCACGTTGTCCTTTCCAGTCAAGCATCCAGTTACTAGCACAATCACTCCATCCTTATAAGAATCCTGCGCATCAGCAGTCTTTATCTCGGCCTTGTAGTTCTTGTAGTCCAAGGAACATATTTTATCATTTATACTCTGGTACCAAATAAAAACAGAGCAAAATTTATGTGTATAAGTATCAAAATCAATCTTTAATCACATGGAAAATTAACTAAAATCAAATATAACAATAATTTCTTTGTTTAAAGTTAAGGGCACTGGAAGAAACCATAACATTTTAGCAAGTGAAAACTCAGAGTGGTCAATGACTAACACAACAGAAAGTATGATGAGAAATCTGCTTTAATTCAATTTTCAGCTTCTCTGCATAGCCAGAAAGTCAAGGGAAATGATGTTTTCCAAATTTCCTGGAAGATATAGTCCAGCTTGAATTAAACTACTTATTGCAAGCCTCACTGTTTTTAGCAAACAGAAACTGCTAACAGTGGAGTTGTCTAGCACCAGAACTGCAAAAGGAACTAATTCTTCTTCATTCTCTAAGCCACAGTTCAAAATCATATCATGGAAAGAGTAACTAATGCACAGCAGCATTAAGACTATTGTAAATGAAGGGAAGCAATGAGCATGGCAGAAAAGGTGCAATTCCTCTGTAGGAATATTTTGAAGAGGAATAACAAATAAACATGACAAAACTATAGGCAAAAGAGAAGATATTATAATATTTACGACTTACTCATAACCATACTCGTTGTCTTCATCTAATTTTAAGCAACTTTTATTCTAGTCCACTAACATACACTTCTCTTCTTTCTCCATTCACATTGTTATTTGAGCTTGTCAATGCTTTACTTAACTCTCCCACCAATCACCAATGCGAAGGAGAATTGACCTGCAAAAGGTGCTGTACCTTACAGTTTTTCTTCTTTGCTGTCTGCAAAACCTGCTAAGCAAGGAGAAGTATATCCCTCCTGACTTTTTCAACCTAACAGAAGTAGGCAAAAAGGCATTCCGCATACAAAATTCCAGTCGCTGTAATTTCGTCCTGCCGTCATAGATTAATAAAATATAATCTTTTACAAATTATTGTATATAATGCTTTCCTAATTTTTGTGCCTCTAATGTACTCAATCTATGTTTAAACTTTTAGTAATCACCAAGGAGATCATTCCTTTTAATTTGATCTCACTCCTATATGACAAATCCATCCCTTCATCACTGCCAACTATAGTACCTAATCTGCAAATGTGAGAGCAAAATATCATTATTTTCCCTTTAAAAGTATAACTTCATGGAAAGAGGAAGGAATATATTGTTTTGCAAAGCCATGACCTAGTAGCTACAACTCCACAACTGTTGTTCAACATACCAAATTAATTCGAGATGCTGATATTTACAGAAATAGTTACATGGACAAGCACTATTCTGCTTCTAATATAGTATTCTTTTTTATAGGTATCAGCAGTAATCAGAAGTTTTTGACTAAGTTACCGGCAGTCATGCTTAAATCAGTGAGATCAATTTTCACTCATCAACCTATATCAAATTCAGAATCTCAGTTTTAGCCACTCCAGTACACACACTACTGTTGAAGTTTACCTGAGTTTTTTGTTCAAACAACATGTGACATGACTCAAATTGTATAATAAATCAGCCACAAGGAAAAGGACTCCAAAACAGTTCCAGTAAAGGAGAAGAAAGAGTACAAAAACGTAATGCCAATACAGCCAGGCCACATGAATATGTCGTTCCTGTCAAATTTATCTGATGACTAGTACAAGTGTTATGACGAATGTGAGGCTCTTTTTGGGAAATCACTACCAATATAAACAGCTTAATAATCCATAAAAGAAGAGGGTAAACAAAAACTTGAATATGAAAAGAACTGATACAGAGATAAAATCAACATTCTCAACAATTCTATTAACTTACTTTCATAGTTGTCACAGTAGTCATAAAGCCATCAGCATCTGGCCTGCTTAACACACTTGTATCCTGGTAAAATCTGAAAACCAACTCAGGAGAGTGATGGAGGATATGGTAATACTGCTCAACAAAAGCATTTCCAACCACTTGAGCGCTGGGAGCTGGTGGCAGATTTGCAGTTTCTGTGGCCATCCTACTAGAAAGTTAACAAACTTGATGTCAGAATGGAATCTCATCCTAACATTACAAAATCGGTGGAGAAGAAAGCAAAGAGACCAAAAAAAAAGGGAGCCCCATGGTCGCCCTATCTGCATTCTGGTGCATAATCTTTGGAAACAACATGAAAAAAATAAAAACCTAGCTAAACAGGGGTTAAACCTTAAAATGCTGGAACTCATTCCTTTAGTAACTGATCCAAGTCACAACAAGTAAGGATTATAATTTATTACTAACTGCACGTCATAGATTAGTTTCAAATTCCAAATCCAAAATCAGAACACAGCAAAAGAAACAAAATAAAACCAGCACTCTTAACAGCTCAGACATTTCTTTTTTGAAAAAAAAAAAAGAAAAGAAAAAAAAAAAGAGATAAAACTGTTTACCTAAAACCCTAATCGCTTAATTTCTATATCACAGTATAAACCCCGACAACTTTTCCTAAAATGTGAGACTCTCATGTAGCAGCATTGACACAGAACAAAAAAACCCTACAGCGAGAATAAACCAATCATCACCTTTTCACTCATTCCACCAGCAGATCTAACCGTGATCGCAATCAACAATAGAACACGGGAATCAAAAAGCATTGCGAATGCAGAAACTAATCAGCGAATCCATCGATTCAGAAAAACACACATTTTCCATCAATTGAATAGCAGAGCTCACGCCATAAATGAAAACAAACAAATCAGACAAACAGCCAGCTCCCGCATGATCTGGTTAATTACGTGAAAATGAATACCTGATTAATGGGACTTAGTTTGGAGGTGGATAAAGGGAGAGAGAGTGAGAAAGTGACGAATGGTGAGTGAGCGTAGACTGTAGAGAGAGAAAGAGGCTGATAGCGAGCGAGCGAGCGAGAGTTGAGAAGCTTCCAGTACAGAGTCCTGGGCGGCTTCATCTCTTCTCACTTTCTATTTTCAAAATTAAATTAATTTTCAATATCCTTTTTTCTTCAATTTTCAAATAATTATATTCCTAATTAAACGTACAAAGTTTGTTTAATCACCTAATTAGTCAGTAATAAGTCAATTACATGAAAATATGAATTTGCATTTAACTTTTATATTAATATCAATAAATTTTAATTAATTAATTATTCTATTTATTAAATTATATAATAATTGCATTTATAAGTGCGAACATGTATAAAGATAGTTTGATTTTAAAAAGTATTTATTTGATCACCTAATTAGTCAGTAATAAGTCAATTGCATAAAAATATGAATTTGCATTTAACTTTTATATTAATATCAATAAATTTTAATTAATTAATTATTCTATTTATTAAACAAAATAAGTGTTAGGGATGCAATACATAACTTTCTCTAAACTACAAGAATTTAATTACAATTATATTAAATTTCAGAAGAGAGCAGTGTAATTATCTCCAGAAATATTGTTGATAAGAATATGATAAACTTTTGAAAAAAAACTACATTAAAAATATTGGTTTAAAGACATGAAAATTGATTGCGCACAAATTTATATCTAAACATAAAGTAGAAATACAAAAACAGAATTATTTAAAAGTAATGGCAATTTATTTTGATTTTTAATATCTGTATCTATTCCTGATTTACATAAAAAGAATTATTTAAAAGTAATGGCAATTTATTTTGATTTTTAATATCTGTATCTATTCCTGATTTACATAAAAATAATTTTATTTGCGAGCCATAATTACAACGTGACATAACGACCAGTATATAAAAGAAAGATCATCTACGTTCACTACATGATTACTAATAACATCACCATATAATATTTTAATATGAAATTATACCCTTAATTAGATAATTTTAAAAATTAATTGTAATTATATTTTTGTTTTACAAAAGTGATCTCATGTCATTTTAACATCACAACAATAATTCTTTAATTGTATCGACAATAACTTAAATTAATTTATTTAATTTTTATTGTTTATTTTTGAAATATAATTTATTAATTTATATATTGTTATTTTTATTTTTAATATATTTTTAAATTTAAAAAAAAATTGTTGTTCATTGTGATGCCAACGGTAAACAAAATTGGTGAGTGAAAAGTGCTTTGTATTTAGTATTTACAACATTTTTCTTAACATTCTCCCCACCCTTCTTTGCAGTGAAAGAAATCCGCAATTCTGCGATGGCGTCCGCTGCGAAATCCCTAATCCAAACCCTCCGTCTTCACACAAAGAAACCCTGGGAAATCACCGGCCCTGTAGCTTATCCAGAATATCGTTCCGCCGTACAGAAGGCTACGGAATACCGCGTCTTCTGCCCCGCCACCGTCCCCGCT
>NC_026159.1:1415518-1436817 GCF_000512975.1 Sesamum indicum
AAGTCACAACTACTTGGTATTGATCAATTAGCTCACCTGCTGTCATCATCAGGCAATTGCAGGTGATGTTCTTTCGAGTCTAATTTCTCTGCTGATTCAATAGTTATCCTGGATACACAATACCTTATCATGGTGGGCCAATTTGTCGTGCAGAATACACTATACAACCTGAAGCAGGACCAGCTGATGCAGGTTTGTATAGATGGTTGTTCTTTCCTAGTGAGCAGTATATTGGTTATCTTTCGGCATCTACACTAATCCATCCGTTGTGCTGGTTAAATTACTTGCATTGCATGCGTTTTCATTTCCAAATAGATGCAAGAATGCCAGAGCGAGGGCGTCTTAAGCTACGTGTCGGGAATCTGAATTCCAAGTCACAACTACTTGGTATTGATCAATTAGCTCACCTGCTGTCATCATCAGGCAATTGCAGGTGATGTTCCTTCGAGTCTAATTTCTCTGCTGATTCAATAGTTATCATGGATGCACAATACCTTATCATGGTGGGCCAATTTGTCGTGCAGAATACACTATACAACCTGAAACAACACCAGCTCATGCAGGTTTGTATAGATGCTTGTTCTTTCCTAGTGAGCAGTATATTGGTTATCGTTTGGCATCTACACTAATCCATTCGTGTGTGCTGGTTAAATTACTTGCATTGCAGGTGTTTTCATATCCAAATAGATGCAAGAATGCTAGAGCAAGGGCGTCTTAAGCTACGTGTCAGGAATCTGAATTCCAAGTCACTACTACTTGGTATTGATCAATTTAGCACACATGATTATCATGCTATGATTGCTCTAGGGAACTATGTGAAAAGCCTCTTAAATTAAGATTCAAAATTTGCTGGCTGCTTCATAATAGAGTCCATTGTTGATGTGCTGGTATTAGGCTCTCCATCAAGTTCCAATTCTACAAGTGTTAATTCCAGCTTCTGAATCCAAGAACTTATGCTGGTGCATGATGCGACATGAGCTGCTAATGTTTTCTCAAGCATGGTGGTAAGTAACAATATTTTCTCAAGCATGGTGTTAAGTGACAATATTTTCTCGAGCATGGTGTTAAGTGGTAATATTTTCTCCAGCATGGTGTTGAGTAACATCTTCTCAATTTCATGGCTGCTTGTTGGCTTGCAGAAAATATTGAATCGGGTAGATTGATTTTAGCTACCATAACATCTAAAACCAGCTCAAAGGTTGGAAAATCCAATGCTTATGGTGATCGTGGACTTCCATCATAGCAAGGAACATAGTTGCATCTTCACTACGTTTTCATTTGGTTTAATTGCTTAATTTTTTGAATCATGGCTTATATTTTGATCAATATCTTGTTCCTGTAGAGGGGTGCTCCTACCAAAGGACCAAGACAAGATTGATCGTGTGTGTTCACGTCATCAACATTCAGTCACACGCTCTGCTCAATGTGAATGACTCAAGCAAGGTAACATAAATTTGGCAGTTCACATACAAGGTATGACTTTTCTTTTTGGTTGTTATGCTTGATGTATTTCTTTTTGGGTTAATTTTGTCCGATTGATGTCTTTTTATTCTTTTTGTCTTTCATTGTTGGTGATTGTGGATTTTTTTTTGATTGGTTTGTGATTTTTGGGGTTTTATTCAGAATTATTTATGTGTTTGTGTTTTTGGTGTTCTGATTGTTTTTTTTGATGTACAGTTGTGTTGTTTGCTTTGTTTCTGTAATTTATTTTGTGTTTTCATTGTATTTGTGCTGTTTGTAGTGTAATTTGACATGTGATTGTTGTTTGGCTTTTGATTGTCTATGATTGTGGGTTTTTTTGTGAGTGTTGTGTGGTTTTTGGATTTTTATTGTTTATGTAACTGTTTGTATTCTGATTGTTTGATTGTTCTTGGTTGTGGGCTTGTTCAGTTACTTGAATTGTTGTGGGTTTTGGTGCAATTTGACTTAATTGTTCGAACTTGTTTCTTGGATGAGATCTTTTGTTTTCTGTTTGACCATTATTGTGGGTTTTTTTGTGAGTGTTGTGTGATTTCGGGATTGTTTATGTGAGAGTTTGTATTCTGATTGTTTGATTGTTCATGGTTGTGGGCTTGTTTAGTTACTTCAATTGTGTGACTAATGTCTTATGATCTTTTTTTTCTTATGATTGTTCGTGATTGTGGATTTTTTGTGATTGTTGTGTGATTTGTGGGTTTTCATTCACATTTTTTATGTGTTTGAGCTTTTTGTATTTTGATTGTTTTTGTGACTGTGTTGTGTTGGTGATTGTGGTTTTTTTGTGATTGGTCTGTGATTTTTTGGGGTTTTATTCAGAATTATTTATATGTTTGTGTTTTTTGTGTTCTGATTGTTTTTGTTATGTGGGGTTGTGTTGGTTTGCTTTGTTTTTGTAATTTATTTTGGATTTTCGTGCAGTTTGTCTTAATTGTTCGAACTTGTTTCTTGAATTTGATCTTTTGTTTCAAATTAGTTTGTGATTGTGAGATGTTTGTGATTCGCGACTGTTTTTAGTCGGTTATGATTCTTGAATTTCTAGTTTCTTGTAATTGGTTTTAATTTTGTCTTGTAATTAGTTTTGTGATTGTGGGCTTGTGCAATTGGTGTGATATTTGAATTAGTTTCTTGGATCTTTCTTTGTTGATGTGATTATTCACTTTCTTTGGGTGAATTTGATCTCATTGATGTTCCAATATTTGGTTAGTTTTCTGGGTGTTTGATTCTTTTGATGTTCTAATGGAATTTCAGTAATTAATTGTGTGGTTGTTGGTTTTTTTTTATTGATTGTTCTATGATTTGTGGGATTTTATTCTGGTCGTTTATGTGACTGTGGTATTAGTGTTCTCATTGTATTTGTGTTGTTTGTAGTGTTATTTGATCAGTGATTGTGGTTTGTCTTTTGATTGACTATGATTGTGGGTTTTTTTGTGAGGGTTGTTTGGTTTCTGGATTTTTATTTTTCATGTGATTGTTTGATTGTTCTTGATTATGGGCTTGTTTAGTTACTTGAATTGTTGTGGGTTTTGGTGCAATTTGACTCTATTATTCGAACTTGTTTCATGGATTAGATCTTGTCTTCTAAATAGTTTATGTGATTATGGGTTGTTTGTATCTTTGTGTGATTTTGGTTTGTCTTCTCATTTTTTTTGTGATCGTGAGTTTGTCTTATGATTGTTCGTGATTGTGGGTACTTTTCGGATTGATTGTTTTGTGATTTGTGGGAGTTTATTCTGATTGTTTATATAATTGTGTTGTTTGTGTCTCATTGTATTTATGACTGGGGGTTGTGTCTGTTTCTTTTATTACTGTGATTTATCGTGGGTTTTGGTGCAATTTGAGTTAATTATTGGTACTTGTTTCTTGGATTTGATCTTTTGTTTCTAATTAGGTTGTAATTGTAGGTGGTTGTTTGTGATGCTTGATAGTTTCTGCAGTTATTCTGTTTTTCATTTTCTTGGAATTTTGCTTGATTTTATCTTGTAATTAGTTTTGTTACTGTGGATTTTTGTTGCAACAAGTATGATTCTAAATCTTAGGTTTTTTTTCTTTTTGGTCGTGGTGCTTGATGTTTTTTGTTTTTTGGTTAATTTTGTGTGACTAAACCCTACTGAACGACGGCTTTGAGAAGTGCAAGGCTCAAACCAACAAGCTGCAAGGTTTAACAGAAGGATTCGATCTGAATTGCCTTAACCCCACTCTGGACGAGATTCTCGAGCCATATGCCCCGGGGGGGAAATTGGCCATTGAAGATGATGAGTTCGCAAGTTTGCTCGAGGAGATAGAAAGCTTAGATAGTTATGTCTTCAAAATTTTCATTTTGATTTTGACAATGTAGATCGAATATCTTCTGGCTCAGATTTTTTGTTAGACCATTTTCGATTTGTTAGAAAACTTGCATATTTTGCCAACTGTATCTACGATTAACCATTTGGTTAGCTCGCATACTGTTCCTTTGGAAGTCTATTTATCACTTGCCAAAATTTTGACCTTACGTAGATTTTACTATCTTTCTCAGATCGACTGATTTTTTACAGATCCTATAATTTTTCTCAGATCGAAAGATCTTTCACAAATCCTACGATCTTTTTCAGATCGAATGATTGTTCGCAGATTCTAAGATTTTCTCCGAATCGAATGGTCTCTTACTGTCTTGCTATCTTTCACAGATCAAAAACTGACGAGTAATTTAAAATTCGTTGCAACATCGCTTTATTTATTTTCGTACTAGGTACTTCATTTCAATTTCACTAATTATCAATTAGCGGGTGTTGGAAAAGTAAATGCGTGCATATATCTCGTTAAAACCACATCATCACTTTTGCAAAATTTCAAAGAATGTATATAATTGCACAAAAAGAGATTAATTGCGGGATATATATATATATATATATAAATTATAATATTCTTTTAACCCCAAGCTTGTCACAAGACAATTGTGCCCCTAACCCCCACTCGTCGTGGCCTACCCTGTTCCTCGTGCCGTCTCATCTGTCATCGCCTACCCTCCTTCTTGCCCCCCTAGCGACTCCCTCCAAAGGGGGCTAGGGAGTTGATCTGAGCGACACCGTCACCCTCCAATCTGGAAGACTCCAATCGCCCAGACCAAAAATAATTTGGGGGATTTAGTATGGGTGATTGGCGTTGTCTAGATCTAGACACCATCGGCCAAAGATGAGGAGGGCGTGGCGCCACGCTCCCTAATCTTCAGGATATAGTTTCATTAAAATATATACTAAACAATTATTCAAATTAATTAATAAATATAATTTTATTGTAATTATAATATAAATTTCAACTAAAACTATAAAATTTAAAATTTATATATATCTATATATTTTTTAGAATTTTGATATTTCTAATGTCCAATCAGCATAAATGGCCACATATCATTACACGTGATTGTATACAAAATCCTAAGTTGTATTAAAATTCATCAATTTTTTAAGTTATTGGATTAAAAAAAAATACGAGCATAATCACAGGACTAAATTAATATTAAATATACTTAACTAACTGGAAAAATAATTTTTTCTTCTTCTGCATAGTGAAAATAATAATAATAATAATAATAATAATAATTATCGCAACCAGAATCCGACAAAATTCATGTCTTTTGAACCATCTAAAATGTCCCTATTTATTTTCTTTCACAAATCACAATACTCTTTAATTAATTTGATTAATATTATTTATTCATATATATATATTTAAAATTAATGCATTTCATTGATATTGATCAATTATTAATTTTATCTTTCTTCCTTTTAATTTAATTAAACAAATTTGAATTATAAACACACATCGAGAATGTTTTGATTAATAGGAGTATTTATTAATACGGGTTAAATTTACTTGCCTTTTGAACTATTCGTAATGTACTATTTATCCCCTTAAACTATTAAATATAACACTTACCCCTATAATTAATTTTTTGGATAACATTACCCTTATATTATATATATATATATATAGTTCATAGAATTTCTTTTATTAATGATTTTGCATTTTCAAATTTAATCAAAATTCTCGTAAATGGAAAGTATCTCTTAATTATAATAAAGTATGTTTTAAATCAATGCATGCAATGCGTAAGGCGCAATTTGGTATGGGCCGACTACAGATTTGTCATCTTGAAGATATTTAAATTTCAAATTTATTATCAACTTTAATTTAGAATTCAACTATTAGTTAATTTATTTTGGGCCAATATTTTGATGTCAACAAGTGCAATAAGAGAATATTTATAATCTTAAAAACTTACCTCTATGTGCTAAGTACAACTTTTGTTGCACTCGCATCCTTTACGACCTTAAATACTTACATTTACAATCTTAAAAACTTATTTTCATGACCTATCTGACTTAAAAATCGAAAGGTTATTACCGAAGCTTCCCAATGTGGTGTCTTGACAGTATTCCACCATGTAGGTCCTCTTTCCATAAACCGTATCTTGCACATTTGGATAGCAATACATACCAAGATACCAATGCTGAAAAAATTAATTTAATGAGAAAAAAAGAAAAAGAAGAGAGGAAGAAATGGAAAAGATCAGAAAGTAAGTCTGTCACATTTAAAACGACCATTGTATTTGTTGAAGCAATGTAGTAAGTGGCTGGCAAAACACCCGGCATCTAAGCTCTGAGTGTCACATACAGCTTCGGAGAAAACAAAAATTTAGTATACGAAAGTAATAGGAGCAACTGAGATGGTTTTGATTTGGTTGATGCAAATTTCAGAAAAATTGAGCAGATCCTCCCACAAGGGAAAACTTTGGGGTGTGCTCACTGTATTCCACTATGGCTGTTGGTGGAAGACGGCCGACGCAGATCTCATGGACCGTTGAGAAGAGGGGGAAAAGCTCTAACCATCCCCGATGCCTCAACACCTCGTATACCTCTTTTGCAGTCGACACCCCCTGCAAAGTTTTCGACATCATTGTAGTAATAGCCAAGATGACATAAGTAAAGAATTTATTTTTGTTGCGTGCATGTTTTGTAATTGCTTGAACCTTCTGGTGCATGCAGTCTGAGTTAGGAAATTGCAAATGATTATCAAAGTAAACAAGCCTTCGTGCAAAATGATAATACTGTTGTGCTAGAAAAACTAGCAACCTGTAATTTCTGGCCCTGCAACATCTCTGCTTCAAGTTCATCGAAAGACCTCTTCCCGCCATTCCTAGCAAAAGCCTCTGCACATCTCCTGTTTCTTCCCCCCACTAGTTATCAACAATAGGTGAAGCAGCTTTACATTACTGTATATTTTACTAAAGAGAATGAAAAAATAAAAGTTCGCCATACAGACAGTGATGATATCCGTTACACCCTACTTACAGCAGGTTGTGATTAAATCTGCTACTCCACAACTCTCAAAGAAAGTACTATCTTTGACAGAAGGGAAAAGTAGCTTCGAAAAGGTCTTCATCTCTCTCAAACCAATCCTCATTATTGCAGCCTGATAAATCATTGCATAGACAATTTAAGGCTACTGGTTACTGTGGTATAACTCTCTGGATTTTCTTTAGCGTTTACCTTAGTATTGTTCCCCATCTCCAATCCATCCACGAATCCTGTTTACAGAAGACTCATCCATCAGTCATGACATGTCGAAACTCACTTAATGGAAACAAAATACATACAAACAGGACAAACTAGTATTGACCTGCAGCAATAGCCACAACATTTTTCAGGGTTCCGCATAGCTCAACTCCTTCCACATCTTGGACCTATTTTCACATTAGTTAAATATGTCAGAAGAATGCATCCCATACTTCAAGATTCGTTCTAAAGTAAGCGTTTAGTGACCAGCTTATTGATCGAGTACTTGAAAGTAAAGCAGTTGAACCATTTTACTCACAGCTGAGACCATAAAGTATGAAGTGTTGAATAGCTGAACCCATTTATCTGCAGTCTCTTTATCTTTTCTGTACCCAACGGTAGCCTCACTAAATTTCTCCACCGCAATCTGCACGGCAACAATCTCTCGTCATGGAAAAAAAGATCAAGAGAGTGCTACACTTTAGCTCGTGCTAATTAGCATAAGAAAAACCAGCCATTGTAACCTCATTGGCAATGTTTGCACCCATTAAAACGCAACAACTGATCCCCAGCTGTTCAGAGATGAGGGAAGAGATCATGCAGGGACCTTCCCTCTTGACCTCCATCCCTTTGATGAGGGAGATTGCTTCGGTGTCCTTCCTTATCTTTCCCACAAGCCTTTTACAAATGCCCTCCACAAACTGATGGGGTGTCACGAATACTAACATGCTGGCATCCCTGACTACCCATTAATTGCCATCCAATTGGCCAGGTTAGGAAGAAATAATCACAACTTTCTAAATCATCCACTCCAATTAAAATGCATATATATATATGTACCTGCATTTTCAAGATCAGGGTCTGCCACAACATTTGTACCAAGCTTTATGCCGGGCAGATATTTAACATTCTCCTGCAGAAAGAAGAATGTTTTGTATTATGGTGATGAAGAATGAAGGAGAGAGGGGAAAGCAGGAAGAACACATGACATTACATTAGTTCGGTTGATGACTTGTGAGAGTTTTTCACCACTCGGCAGTATCTCCTCAAAAACCCACATCCTCACTTCATCTATTCCAAACGAGATAGTAATAATAAATAAATAATAAAAACAAATAAAAATAAAACATCCCAACTCAGAAACACACAGTAAAAGAGAATGGAACCACGTGAAGAATATTCCTTTTTTCTTACATATAAAGTTACATAATCAGGGACCGGCAAAAGCACTGTGTTCTTACTTCTTAGTGCTTTCTGGAATATATTTGCACTTATTTTCAGGAAATTCACTCGGACTTGACAACTATTTACTAACATTTTAATAACATTAAAAATTACAAGTGCGAAAAGGATAAGTAAGAATGTGAGGAATAAGAAAAGACACCGTGGAAAGAATCAAGCTTGAGAGTGTTGGAAGCAATGAGCTTGGCGGCGACGCTTCCCCAATTGCCACTGCCTACCACCGTCACTCTTGAATTAGCCGGCGTCATTTCAGAAGGCAGCACCACCTTCTCCGACGGCTATGTGATCCTCGAGGGGAGGAAGCGATGATGATGAATGGGGAAAGGGATGAGGAGGAGGAAGAAGAAAGCATTAATGAAGAAGAAGAAAAGTAGGGGGGGTTGGGAAGAATTAAAGGGAATAGGGGCGGAGAAGACAGAGAGACGACAGAGAGAGGCATCGTGAGTATCATCAATGACAATGTGTGTCATCACATGTTAAATCTGGCGATCTACTCTATATTGCATGCATTCTTACACATTTTCTTTTCTTGTCTTTATTATTTCTGATATTCTCCGTTTCATTCTATATATATATATATATACAGAAAATTCAAATTTCGACTTGATTTTGTCTGAATAGAATTGATTTTATGATAAATATAATATTTTTATTATGTAATTGTACGTATAATTTAGGAAAAAAGAAGTATAAAATAAAAAGGTGTAAAATTAAATATATAGCCGACCTACTAAATAATTGGGTTTTGGGCATTTAATTAAATATACAAATACGCTTTAATTCTCGTTTATTTACTTTTCCGGAAACAATAAACCAATATCCATCAAACCCAACCAACTGTGAGGGTGCCATTATTATAGAGGTTAGGGGCAGGGGCAGGGGCAGGGGCGGGCTATGATACACCCAGCCCACCTACACCTTTAACTTTTCGCTGCGGAGAGCAGCCAGGCCTCTTCTAACAACTACACAAGCCCAAGCCCAAGCCCAAGCCTCATACGGGTCGACCCAACACGAACCTTGGGCCTGAATTAAAATGGATTTTGTTGAACTCAGGACTCTGAATCCCAGAAATTCTCCTCTCAACACAAAAAAATCACAGCCGAGAAAAAAGATTTAAACCCTTTCCCACCTCAAATTGGTGGTTGGTTAAGCTTTAAATTCGGTGATTCTCTCACCTATAAAACCCCAACCCCCCCTTCCCTTTTACTCATTCTTATTTTGTTGCAGTATTTCTCTACAAGTACTGCAAACTCTATAAGAATCAATAATCACCACCCCATTATTCTTTTCATAAACAAACTCATCATTCTTAACTACAATGGCTCCTCAGCTTGTTGCTCTCGCCCTCCTCTTCATCGCCGCCGTGGTTTCCGCTCAATCTCCCGCCGCCGCCCCCGCCGATGCTCCATCAGCAGCGCCAGCCACCGCGCCCGCTCAAGGTCCAACACCAGCATTCGGCCCAGCTCCCACCGGCGCCCCCGAGGGATCGCCTGCTGCAGCTCCCACCTCCGGAATCTCATCCCCTTCTTCCTCACCCACGGAGGGGCCATCAGCTTCCCTTGCTCCCGCCAGCGAGGAGGGCGTTGCCGTTCCCAGCTCTGCCCCTGCCCCGGCAGCCGATGCCCCCGCCGCCGATGCCGCTCTTGCACCCGCACCTGTAGCTGACGCACCAAGCAACGGCGCCGCTGGTTTGAAGATCTCCGCAGCAGTAGGAGCCGCCGCTGCCGCTGGATTCTTCTTCTTCTAAATCTTCGATGAGTTCGTTTTTATGAATCATCTACTCCAGACAAAGATATACATAAAAAGGATCGATCCCAGAATTCGTTAGTTGTTTGTGGGATCGATCATACGAATTTGAGCTCTAATGTAATTATGCATGTATAGTGGCACGAGATTATTATTATTTAATTAATTTGTTCGGCCATTGCATGTTGATGTGGATCTTCTCAACAATTCAAAAGTGGGCCATTTAATTGGAGCCTTCCATCTTGGGCAGCCCATTACATGAATATTATTATCCGCTTGCCTTATATATAGCCCAAAATTTCAGCCCAGAATCCGTTTGCAATATATTATTGCTCAACTACTTCACGTGTATTAAAAAGAGTCATTAAAAAACAAATGAAAACTATCACGTGCATCGCATGTAATTACAGCTCCCCTACCGCAGCAGGAAATCCAGATACAAACCCGATCTACAACGCCTACCCAATCATCTGAACCCACGTGGTATGAGTTCCTCATCTTATTCGTACAAGACTATGCGAATACGAGACAACTACTGAGGGGCTGACCCCCACTCACTCACTCCCAGGGAAAAGGTACAACACTTTTTCCCCACAATCCCATCAAAGTTGCTCGCTTTTTCACTTTTCCTCTCTTCTCTGTGTTGTATGTATATGAATATACCAGATTCATTATTGCTTCTTTCTGATATTTCGTATCTGATCCAAGATTTACGTCCACACCGACGAAACGACTCCACCAATGAACAATAAACGACGCCCAAAACCTCCCAAATCGACAACCACGCCCAAGAAACCCAAATTCCTCAGCCTCAGCCTCCAGTTCCCGCCGGCGGAGACCCAAAAGACCAGAAGCTTGACCGAAATGAGACAGCGCTCCGCCATCCCTGCCACCAACTCGCACCAGCTCAACTTATTCCCGCTCCAGCCAGATAATCAAGTGGAAGAGAGAGAGAACCACGAACACGAAAACGTAGCCTATTTCTTCTCAGCCGCGGACGGCGGCCCCACCACCCTCACCGGCCTACTCGACACCGCCACCGTGTCTAATTCCACCCACACCACCAACGATAGTTCCAGGTAATCATGAGGCAAGAGGTGAGTTTAATTAGGAACGAACTTGTTAGAATAATTAACCACTAATTACGAGACTGTCAGAGTCAGAGCTAGTACGTAGCGAGAACAACTTTAGCTGTGTATAAAGAAATGTTGAATTCTTTCTGGATTTTCTGGTTTCAGGCCGGATGATTTGTCCCCGTCGGCATCGCTAACGTACGTGTGCCGAAGACAGGACAGCGAGGAGCTTGTAAGGAACGCGCTGAGGAGTAGAGAGAGGGAATCGAGCGAGGAGAAGTGGGTGTGTTACTCGGAGGTTGTTGAGAGGAAGGTGAAGGAGGAGGAGGTGACGAGCTCGGTGGTGGATCTGTGGCGGGGAAGTGAGATACAAGGGCTGTCGCTGAAGCTGGACTATGAGGAGATCCTGAACGCTTGGTCTGATAAAGGGCCACTCTATATCCGCGTTGCAGAGAGTTCGCAGATCGTTCCGGACATCACCCATGATATTCTTAATTCCCATGAGATTGTATCCAATAATGTAAGATTTTCCGGCCACTTTTTAATCTCACTTATCGGTTTTTTTTTTTTTTGGTTTAATATATTGTCATGTATGTGTACTTGAACATCGATAAGTAATTAAATCTATAATCAGTCACGTGTAAGAAATAAATTATTGTTTATAAAAAGAGATGGATTTGTGGAGGCAGGCGGGGTGGTTACTAGGTAGGTAGTAGATGGAACATGAATAATTGAAAGTTGAGGGTGGGGTTTGAAATTGTTCTTGGACCCATCATCACCTTATTAGTCACGGGGGGGCCTCTCTTTGGAGTTGATTAATGTGGCGTCTTCTTCCAAATTTAAGACAGGTGATGTATATGTACAGGTTGATGGTATGATGATGTTGCAGCGGGGGAGGCAGGAAAGCAGTGTGGGAGTGGTTCCGGAGATGGATGAGAATGGAATGATGGCGGGAAATGGAAATCAAAGGGAAGCGAGTGTGATGAGGTACAAGGAGAAGAGGCTCTTCTCCAAGAAAATACGGTATCAAGTTAGAAAGATTAATGCAGAGAAACGGCCTCGTCTCAAGGTACATTCATTATTCCTTGATCCCCCACGCCACCCCACATGATCATTATTGTTGTTATTTTGCAGGGTAGGTTTGTGAAGAGAAGTTGAGGGCACCTCAACCATACCAAACTACCATTAAGTAATAGTATGCATTTGTTTCTGTTTTTGTGGCACACCCACCAGCACCTAAAGCCGATGATGTCAAGTGTAAAATATATATATTCTTAATTCCGGAGTGGGTGTATGCAAATATAATTAATTCTGAATTTGTTGGATAGCATTGTAAATCAAGAGGCTATTCGGCCCAAATCCAAATATATGGATATATGGGTCTTTTATGATAACCCACTACCCACCCATAGGCTATAATAGCAGGGTTGGACTCCCTATGATTATATATTATTATGATGGAATATTGGTACCTTCAACCAACCATACCCCTATATATTCACTCAGTTTGGAAACACGCAAATACCCAATACTTAAGCTCATCAAACTTAACTAAATTATAAAACATGTGACTAATCTCTATTATACAGAAAACAATTGTTGCATTACATATATATGTTGATTTATGCTCTAATCTATTGTACAGATCCATTACGCAATAATATAAAAAATAACTCCATGCTCATCCCTCCCTCCCTCCCTCCCTCCTACTTATGCATCTTTATTAACAACTAGTAAATTTCAAGCATGAGTATTTAGTTTAGAGGATGAGGGCATTGGTGCAGCTATATATATATTTGCATGGGATGGGAGCCACATTAATTAGTGATGATTATAATTGTGGTACGTACGTAGCTTAATTTGGGATAACGTAATTAACTGTCACTAATATTCTAGTTATCTAGGATCCTCCTACATGCAAGAAATATTATTTAATTAATTATTTCAATGTTTGTGTTTCTCTCAACAACAACATCAAAACCTACCTACCTAATTAATAATCATCAACACTCACCATACCCACAAAAATCCATCTCTCTTTTTTTATTTTCATTCATCTACAAACTCCATTTCCTAATTAACTCAAACATATGTATATATCAACTGGAAAAAATTAAAAAAAATAAAAATAAAATCTAGATACACACCCAATTAATAATATACAATTAATTTATCTATAATCAATTGTCGTCTACTAATCAAAGTTGAGTAATTATATAAACTCCATAAACGGCTAGCATGGTTGAATTGCCTCTACCTATATAGCTAGCTAGATCAGCAAAATTGGAAATTAATTATTTCTTGATTTTTTGTAATATTAAAGAAAGTATATATTTCTCCCCACTTTCTCAATATACAATCCATTAATGAAGAAGCTGTGTAGATTATAATTAGGTCGATCGGCTTCATAAAATTTTCCAAAAACTCTCGAGTTCAAGAAAAGAAAACGTATACTGAGTGAGAGAGAGAGAGATGATGATGATGAGTTACCTGGATGATACATATATTGAGCAGGTAGGTAGAGGCAGAGAAGTAAAATGGGTTGACAGAAGATGAGAGAGCACAAACCTAACATACACAAAATACATATGCATCAATATATACTTCTCCGGAATTGTGCATGCTTAGTTGTGCTCTCTATCTTCTGTCAACTACTAGTGGTCGGTCGGAAACACCAACCTGCTGCTGCAAGAATCAAACAAGGAACACAGACAAGAGGTAGAGAGGTACCCTTATTCCAACCATTTAAGGAATTGAATTATATATACGAAAGCTGGAATAAATCTCTCTCTCTCTCTCTCTCTCTCTACGTTTAAGGTGGGCGGCCATCGATC
Organism: Sesamum indicum; assembly: GCF_000512975.1. Classification (NCBI taxonomy): domain Eukaryota; kingdom Viridiplantae; phylum Streptophyta; class Magnoliopsida; order Lamiales; family Pedaliaceae; genus Sesamum; species Sesamum indicum. The sequence goes on from NC_026159.1 coordinate 1,429,427, forward strand.
ATCTACTTTTATTAATTGGTGTGTAAAGAAGATAATAAAAAGAACAAGGTTTTCATGATTGTTATTAGTGTGTGTATTGTGAAGCCACAACATTGACTTTGAACTCATCATCTACTATCATAAGGTAGCTAGCTAGGGCCTTTCGTGATTATCAAAATAACAACGCCTCTTTCTATACCTACAATTATGTTGACCTTCTCTCTCAACATTCTCCTACATGTTCCATACAATATATAAAATAAGAAGAATTAAATACTACTATAAAGTTTAATTTATTATTAATTATTATTAATTTACCCCACTTATACAACATAACCATACCCTTTTTTTCTTTTATTTAATTTGTGCTTGTGAATAATAATATTCTAATCATAAATCATGATCATATGTTTTTTTTATTTCTTCAGCCTTAATTATATTTCTCCCTACTTCTTTAATTTTTAATTCTCAATTGGTAACGAAATTGAGTTTTGAAGGGGTTTTATTTCATATAATTTCCAGTCTTATATACTTATTATTCTTTTAAATTAAATATATTATTCTTCCTAATTATACAACTTACCTATTCATATGTATTAATTTGTGATTATCTTATATATACTTTTGCTTTTCACTCCAACAAAAACAAACTTTAATTAATTGCATTATTAATTTGGGTGCACTGTGATCAATTTAGTCATTTACTAATTAAGTTGGTGTTGTGTTTGAGGGTAGGGAAAAGCATGTGCAGATCATGATAGGGGTTGGGTTGATGCAACCCTAGATGAGAGAGAGAGAGAGAGAGAGAGAGAGAGAGAGAGAGAGATGAAGAGTTGATGGGTGGATGGCAAAAATTGTCAATCACATCATCATCAGACATCAGTCTATGATATATATATATATATATATATCTCCAGACAAATAAATATCGTTGTTCATTATAAATATCGAGATTGATTACGCAACGTTTAATCCTTAGATCTTTCCTCCCATGCTTTCGCTGTCTTAGTGGTGGTGAGTGCAGTATGCGTGTCGACTTCACATTTGCCCAACCTCTCCTTTTACCTATTCAATTCTTTTTCATTAAATTATTATTATATGAGATATTTTTAAAACATTTATTTTCCTTTTTAATATCTTTGAGGTGATGATGTAAGGACATATATAAAGCGACTTGACAATTTTCTATACTATTCTTGTACACATAAATATGAAACGTCATGTTAATTTGGATTTTTCACTCTCTGCCAATAATCAAATCTCAGTGACAAATTGGGATTTATTCCTAATGCTTTTGCAATGATGATTTCTCGAACAATTATGTAATACAAAAGTATGACAAAAAATTGAAAAAACTATTTTTGAAATTAAATTTGATCAAATCAAATCAATTATTATGTAATTAGTTATTTTTTATAAATTGTACACCAATCATACGATAATTCCATGAGAGGGGGTGCGCACAACATGCGACCCCAAGTTGTATAATTTTTAAAAATTATACCTAATTATATATATATATATATATATAGCTCTCCTATTAATTAAGTTCCGCATTCTTTTTAAAAATTATACATAAAATTTATTTTATATATATATTTCTGCCTCAATAAGTGTGGAAATATGAACCTACTATATAAGTATAATTTTTCAAGCTCCTCAGACCTTCGTTTCTTAATTTGTCCATAATAAAGTGAAGAATCACACAAATATCACATTTATTTGTATATTGTATTCGCTTTTATTTTATATTATACTATAATTTTTTTAATTTAAAAAAGAACACATTTTAATTTATACACGTGATACAAATATACGACGTAAAAAGTGTAATAAAAGATTCAAACCAGACACACAAAACTCTCTAGTTGATTATATAATTGTATTAAGATCTTCTTTAAATCATGATGAATAATCAGCGAGTGCATACAGTGAGGAAATGTATTTGCTTGAAAGTGCGTCAGTCTGTTTTTGATTTATTAAAAATTTCTAATAATTATTTATAATTATGATATAATTCTTAAATTATAAAATAGTTGGTATTTTTTGGAATTAACATTAGTAGAAATATTATATTTCAAATAAAATTATTTGAACTTATTGATGTTAAATGAAATTAATAGAGGAAATATTTATGAAAACTCCAAAAGTTTTTGCGTAAAATTAAAAAGAAAAATGACACGTTGAATTCTTTAGAAATTATTTAATTGGTTCGTCCAAAACAGTTCAATCAATTAAACAATCGAAAAAAAAAATATAAGCAACCCCCTTGTGATATCGCAAATGAGCAAATTACCCTTTTATGAAAAAATAGATAGCGATTTATCTCCTTATATTCTTTAAAATACAATAATTTATCCGCTTATGATTTTTAAAATAAAGTAATTTATCTACCTCACTGTATAAAGAGGTAAATTACTTTATTTTAAAAAATATAATAAAATAAATTACTATATATTTTTTTCATAAAGAGTAATGTACCAATTTTCAGTATGATAGGCATAAATTGGTATTCACCCATTCAACAACTCTTGGGGAAACATTAACATCGGGGCCGTCAACTTCTCAGTTGAGACTGAATTGATGCTTTTTTTGATTTTAATTACTTCAACTTCACCGTTTCTACCACTACCATTAATTCATTTTTGAAAGGGATAATTCATAACCAACCATAGTGTGATAATAGAAACAAATATTTTTTATTTTTTGAAGTAAAACAATTACTATTACATTATAAATTTCAATCACCAATAATCAAATACTTCAATTATTAATATTAAATATGTATAATTAACCAACAATTACTATTAAAATAAATTAATATTTAGACAATAGTAGACCCTAAATCCATGATCAAGAGGTATGAGGTTTCAACTTCACTGACTAAATTAGATTTTTCTTTGCCAATGAGACCTAACTCAGTTGGCGAAGATAAGGCCCCATGATTTTAGAAGTTATGGGTTCGAATCCTGCTATGTGTGTAGTATGTTGTTTATTGCATAGTAGGAGTTGTTGTCTACTATAATAATAATTCATCGCTGTTATTTTAAAAATAAAAAAGAAAAAAAAAACACCCGTCACCAGTATTTCATGCTAACATCAACCAAAAACTGTAATCAACAACACGTTATCAATTTTTACAATAATTAACCAATTTTTGTTGATATTTCAACCCCCACGCCCAAAAATAAAATAAAATAAAAATAGTCAATAGATGACGATGAAATACTCGATATATTATTTAAAAAAAAGGAAAACAAATAAAATAAATTTCTAATTTGTTTTCTTTATTATATATATAGGAGAATGCAATCAAATTCTTTAAATTATTAATTAAAAAAATATTAGTTTACTCGTAAGAAACTTTATTTTGAACAAACCTAAGCAACACCCAAGTGGGAAATATTTGACATTTTTAGGTTTCTATATTCTTTGATTCCTTCAACTTTACAATTGAACAGGCACGCGCATGACGACTTCTATCATATTTAATGAGTGGAAAAGTACATCCATTTATCAATGAGTTTGAATCATAAATTGGAATCTCATTCTGTATTTATCTCACTTTATATGATTTTATTGTAATTTATTTAATTCTGCTCAATTATAAATCGATGTAATAATGTAATTTCAAAATCAAGAGATATTTCACACTCCCAGCCCTAAGTCAGAATTAAAAAAGAAAAAAATAAAGTTCGTAAAAATTGACAAAAAATGAAGTTAAATATAAATGAAGAATTTGTACAATAATATTTCACAAAATCATAATAAACTAATTGAAGATGAGTTGGACAAGGCATCAGCTTGAATTTAATATGCCGGATGCCGACAAGGGTTACGATAATTCCTAATTAAGACATCAAGTAATTCATCATCATAAAAAAATATTGTAGTTAGATGAATGGAAGGCACCAAAAACCTGTACTGTATCAATACTTGATTGATTAAATAAATAATATAATTAGACCCTAATGGTACGATACGGAGATCCGATGATTTGGGTCCGGGCCAACCCGAGTAGCTTTCTCTCTTTGATGGCTGGATCCTCCAACATCAGAACCTTGTCCTTGTCTCTAACCCCAACCATGTGCAAGTGTTCCTCGTCCTCCCTTTCTTTCCCTTTGAACAATAGCCTTTGCCCTTCCGGCTCCAAATTTGTTAATAATGACAATACCATCTTCAATTCCCCTATTAAAACAAAAAATACTAATTATAATCAGACGACGTGACTTGCGTATGTAAAATTCGTAATGACGAGGAATTATTACACACTTACCAAATGTTGAGGTTGCTTGGATTGATATGTCATGCCATTGTGAGACCATGGAGACTCTAATTGTGATCACTCCTTCGCCGGAGTTGTCTTTGCATTCTCTCTTTTGGACAAGCATACCTCCTGGTCGTAGTTCCCATTTGATCTCACCGGTGACGGTGGCAGCACCACCACTGCCGCCGCCGCCGCCGCCTAGCTTAGAGCTGCTTCTCGAGAACCTCTTTGGTCTTAACTTGATCATTTTCGTCCCCCTTTTTTTTTTTTTTTTTTTTTTTTCTTTTTTTCTTTTTGTTGTTCTCTCAAAATGTATTTTCAGTAGGTAGTAAGGGGGGAAACAAAGCGATTGGGAGTTGGGAGTTATATAGTAGATTGGGAGTTATATAGTAGGCTGGAGGGTATATGTGGACAAAACATCTCAACATTAAAATACAAGCCGCCTAAGCTTATATTAATCTTGTAATAACATCAATCAACACAATTAATTCATTTTAATAATTTGAAGAGCCATTGAGATTTTGACACATGGGACGAATATGGGCGGACTTCTTTCTGCTGATTTTATGGGGGCCAATGCACATGGAGGATACGGGGTTGGGATTAGTACACACTTATAGCTTGATTAACGGCCATAAATCTATCACCTCACACGAAATTCCTTGACCATTGATCACTTAGTATAAAATAATGATAAATATTGCTCTTTTTTTTTTTATAGTTAGAGCTAAAAAAATAAATCAAACTATTCCGTTGAAATTGATAGACAAAAAATCTCGTTTGAACTCAATTTGTTAAATTTAACAAATCAAACTAGTGCAAAATATCAAATCACTTAAATTAGGCTCATTTTTAATCATATTAAAGCTAGTTTGAACTTGATTAAATTAATAATTAAAATAAATTACAATAAATTTAAATAATAATATATTCAATTTGACGCGAGTCTTTTAGGGTTTTATAACAATTATTAACCCAAACAATATAATTCGGGAGACATAGAAGATGGACAAATTGAGGACCATGAAAATCCCAAATCAACGGAGCATATGTTTGGGGTTGGGGATGGGCACAAATGTTGTTTGTCCTTTCTTAGGTTTACTTGTCATATTATTTTATTTATTAATGTAATAAAATTAGGTAGAAGTTGTATATATTTAAAATTTGGGTGGTTAGCTAATCCTACGGGTATCTAACCATGTGCAGGTGGAGGTGCTGCAAGAACTTATATATTTATAGATTAATTACGAGCTTTCCTTAATTAATGCAGCTGTAACATGAATCCGTATGTATGTTTTACCTTAATTAAATGTTTGGTCTCACACGGAATTGGAAGGTGGTCCATTTTAATCACCCAATAACTGTCTTTAAAGCAACAACAATTGGATAACTTAAATTTGTTTCCTCCACTTTGGTCGTGACCCCAACTGCCAGACGATCACTATCATTTCTTTATTTTGGGTGTAGATTATACATTGATTATGCCTTAAACTTCGTATTAGTGATATACAGCTACTTCTTTCTGTCTCTTTTCTTTTTCGAACCATCTATTTAATTATATTGTTTTGATTAATATTATATAGGAACACGGTTAGGACATCAGGATAAGGCGTTTTATAATTTCAAGAACGCGGTTAGGACATTCCTTACAATATATGGCAATTTCAAACAATTATTACAATACAAATTAAATCAGGGAAATTAATTTTGGTGAGTTAATAATAAAAGAAGAAGAAAAGAGGATTGAGAGGAGTGATGATATATGTATTACAAGTCACAGTAGTGGACCCACATGCAGGAGTAATGATTGATTAGTCCATTTTTGAGAAATGTGGTAAAGGAGTCCATGCTACCCTGTCTCAATAAAGGGGTTGCAGTTTGGGGCTGAAAACATCTGCGGCACAAAGGATGTCGGCCCGTAATTTTATTATAATTACACCAACTATGGGTTCCACTCTTGGAAATAAACATGAGCTTAATCTTTAACAAGAGAGCCAATTGGATCTTCTATTACACTATAAATGTCACAAATTTGATTATAAATGTAAAAGATTTACGTAAGATATATGTGTGGATATGCTATTATTTTATGAGGAATCACATCTTAATTAGATTTATTGAGGATGAAATCCATGTTATGCATATATATCATTTTCATTAATTAATGCGGAAACCCTGTGATTTTAAGCACCCGAATCCAAGCACATGTCTATGATATAACACACGAATTAATTATTTATAATCCACTTGCCAATTTATGTCTATATGTGACATTAATAATTACGAGTATATGAAATATACATTTCTGAAAATCAAATCTTTAACAACTATTATTAATTTAATAATTTCCCTACTATCAAATTCATATGATGATCGATCATTACTTATTAAACAAATATAAAATAATTAAAGTTTCAAGAATTAATTAAAACCCAAGAATATACATAGGGTGGTTACACGATCTTATTTAGATGCGTATAAGATAGGGTTGGTGATTAATAAGTCTTGATACAGTCTGAAAAGTAGTATAGACAGTTAGATGCATGGTGTGGGGGTGGTTGATTCGAAACAGGATATGGAGATGTAAGCAGGGAAGATAGTGTGTGATAATTGTAAGATTTGGAGAGATTTAGGGCAGAATCTCTATCCCTATAGGATCTAAACACACTTGTCATTTTTGTTTAATACTAAGAACCTACTGCACTCACTCTTGTCATCATACCTACATACTCAAGGTTAGCTAGCTGTCCCCACGTCATGTCTGCATTCATCAAAACTACTGCTGTACTTAATTACTGAAAGATTGGACCCGATTGATGAATTTTGATCTCTCTCATCCATCTTAGACTTGATCCAACAACAAGAATTGAGGAGAGGAGGCTCATATAAAGCCCATTTTTCCAGCTAGTCCGGCCCAGTAGGACAGATGATTTATGTATGGCCCACAACCAAGAAAAGACGTCTGCAACGCCGCCGTTTTGGTATGTCAGCATTCGTGGTGTAGAATCAATTCCCATTTCAGTGCTCTTGGCATTTGAATGGCTGTGGGATATCCAGCACCAGTTGTTTACCAACAGCTCCTACAAACTCTGGTAACTCAACTTACCATTCGACTTCAATCATTAAGCTTGATTCTTGTCCTCCT
>NC_026159.1:1436827-1443018 GCF_000512975.1 Sesamum indicum
GAAAAGCGGAACCGGGATTGCAGCGCTGCAACTCTTGATTCCTCTTCGCTTTCTGTTTGTTTGATCTTGATAGCTAGAGTAGTTTCTTTATTATAGTATTCGGAGCTGAATTCTGACATGACTCCTCGACTTTTGGTGGAGTACTCGATCTTGAGGTTGTGCTTTGATTTGTGAACATCTCGGGGATCAATATGCAAGCTCTGACCATTTGGCCTTCAGCAAGTGGGTCTTGGCACTCCTGTGTGATACCTCAGGTGGATTTAGAATTATGTTCTTGTCTTAGTTTAGTTAAATGCGGAGAGAGAAGGAAAAGATTGGATTTTTGCCGTAATCCCTGCAATAGTTTATTCCATTTATCAAGCTATTTCAGGGGTTTTAGAGGTGGTACTAGTCTTGTACGGCGAAACTTTGAGTTGAAATGTAAGTTTTTATCTTTCTGCCCCCAAGGCACGGGTTATCTCTTGTCCAAACCCAAAAAAGATTCACTTGGTGCGGCCTTTGCCTTGGCATGGGCCCTGGAGGAACCCACAGTTGGAGACGATATTGCCAAAGAAGAGTTAGACCACTTAAATGACTCTTTGGAGCATAGAGATGATGCGGAAATTGCTCGTGTTCAACTGGATGAAGTAAAGGAGAGTGATTCACGCGCAAATAATTATGGAGACTCCGTGGATAATAATCATGAGGATGATGATGTGCAAAAGGGTGGAAGTGATAATGGAGAAGAAGTTCAAAGTGGGAATAGTCAGAGGATTGATGTTCGTGCCCTGGCATGGAGACTGCACTCAGCCAAAACTGCAGATGACGTGGAAGAAGTTCTCAAGGAGAAACAGAAACTTCCACTTCAGGTGTATTCTACGATAATTAGAGGCTTTGGCAAAGACAAGAGGCTAGACTCAGCAATGGCTCTCTTTGAGTGGCTTATTAGAAAGAGAAAAGAGACTGATAGTCCTCTCAGACCCAACATTTTTATATATAACAGCCTTTTGGGAGCAATGAAGCAAGCTGAAAATTTTGATGATGTTGAGAAAGTAATAAATGATATGGCTGTAGAAGGGGTGCTTCCTAATATTGTGACATACAACACTTTAATGGGCATTTACATAGAACAGGGAAAAGAAGTCAAGGCTCTCCAACTTTTTGAGGAGATGCCAACCAAAGGTGTATCTCCATCTCCTGCTTCTTATTCTACTGTCTTATTCGCTTATCGTAGAATGGAAGATGGATTTGGAGCTCTGACGTTCTTTCTTGAGATAAAAAACAAATACCAAAAAGGTGAAATCGGGAAAGATGATGAAGAAGACTGGGAACATGAGTTTGCCAAGCTAGAAAACTTCACTATTCGTATCTGCTACCAAGTGATGAGACGCTGGCTTGTGGCGAGTGAGACCCTAAGCACTGAGGTATTGAGGCTGCTGAAAGAGATGGATAAGGCTGGCTTGCAGCCGGGTCGTGCAGAACATGAGCGTCTCATATGGGCATGCACACGCGAAGAACATTATGTTGTAGCTAAGGAATTGTATACTAGGATAAGAGAAATGGACGGTGAAATAAGTTTATCAGTTTGCAATCATGTCATTTGGCTAATGGGAAAAGCAAAGAAGTGGTGGGCTGCTTTAGAAATTTACGAGGAGTTGTTGGATAAGGGACCAGAACCAAATAACATGTCAAATGAATTGATTGTCTCTCATTTTAATATACTGCTGACTGCAGCTAGGAAAAAGGGAATTTGGAGATGGGGTGTGAGGTTGCTCAACAAGATGGAAGAGAAAGGCCTTAAACCAGGCAGCAGAGAATGGAATTCTGTTCTTGTTGCTTGTTCCAAGGCTTCAGAAACCTCAGCTGCTATTGAGATATTCAAGAGAATGGTCGAACAAGGTGAGAAACCCACAATAATCTCGTATGGGGCATTGCTTAGTGCTCTTGAGAAAGGGAAACTCTATGATGAAGCCCTTCATGTCTGGAAACATATGATGAAAGTGGGTGTCCAGCCAAATCTGTATGCCTACACAATCATGGCTTCAATATATGCTGTCCAAGGAAAATTTGACAATGTGGATTCCGTAATTCAGGAAATGGGAACTGTTGGTATCGAGCCAACGGTGGTCACTTTCAATGCAATAATCAGCAGTTGTGCTCGAAATAATTTGGGAAGTGTGGCGTATGAATGGTTCCAGCGTATGAAACTTCAAAATATAACCCCCAATGAGGTTACTTATGAAATGTTGATTGAGGCTCTGACAAAAGACGGTAAACCAAGGCTTGCTTATGAGTTGCATTTAAGGGCTCACAATGAGGGCCTTGTGCTTTCAACTAAGGCCTATGATGCCGTGATCCAATCTTCACAAACGTATGGTGCAACCATAGACATTAGCTCTCTAGGCCCTCGGCCACCAGAAAGAAAGAAAAACGTGCAGATCAGGAAAAATTTGTCAGAGTTCTGTAATTTAGCTGGTGTTCCCAGGAGAAGTAAACCATTTGATAGAAGTGAAATATACACGCCACAGAAGGAAGAGTTACATAGGTGAATCCCATACTTTTTCAGGATGTTTTATGCCAATATGAGATGTAGTTTTACTATTTGCAATTACCATGCTTCACCTGCAAAATCACTTTGCTTTAGAGTAAGGCAAGCCTGTCTCTTGTGTTCAAAGTTTTTGTCCAGTAGCATTTCTTTATTATATAATTTGTGGGACAACATAGAATCAGATGTCGACTGATCGTCCGAGTTTCCATGTAAATAGTTCCCTTGTACATTTTTCACTTTGTGTCTGGATGTCTTAGACAAATCGACTGGAACATCTTATCAAGATTCCTGTCTTTGTTGTTTAAAAAAACACACACACACGTTTTATTAATTCTTGCATTTGTATTTGGTGTATAAACCAAAGAGAGTTAGGACTTCTCCCCATTTTGCTGCCTACGGTTCCCTGAAACTATAACCTTTCACAATAACAGGAAAATACTCAAAAAATTAAGATGACGGGTCGTTGCCCAACACTCGCCATTCAATCTGACAAAGAACGAAAAATTTCACCAGTTAACAAGAATTCATTTTATAACGTTTGATTTATTACAGCAATTGGGTTGGATTAGTTTTTGTGTATTTAATTTAATAATATGTTGATGTGAAGAAAAAAATGAAACAATCTGAAGAAGAACTGCGTTATTTGTGTGAGTGTGACTCTGTTGCTGGTTGCTTGGTTGATAGACAAATCTCAGATTCTTGATTAATTAATCAGTATTCTTCATTTGCTCGATCATAAATAAGTTAGCAGAAGTAAATATGTTAAATCGTAACTTACGAACATGGCAATATAAAAAATAATCACGGTAATCTATGTCCTTTTTCTGAATACTTTTGTCGCAATTTCCAGCGTGGTATGACCGGATTTTGGAGTAAGAAGCCGGGCTCCTTTGCTTTTCATTTTAAAATAAGACTTCGAATGACTAGAAAAGTGCTTAGTGCTGGGTAAAATAAGGAAAACACAACGTAGAAAAAGAGAAGCTTGCAGGAGCACAGAACAACTACCTGTAACCCAAAAGATAAAAAAGAACTACTCTATCCATAGATCTGAGGCTTTCACGGGTTATCAACTGTTTGCTCATCTATTTAGACAAAACCCAAATTAAAGCGCATTATCAATTCTGTTCTTTTAATTAGCTTCAATGTTGAAACTCTTAGAAAGCCTCAAACTTTTTCGAGTAAAGAAAAGAAAGTGAACTACAAGACAGAAACCCACCAGTCTGTCGGTGTATTTGGTGGGCATCAGGTGCTGGAAGTCGAGTTCAGTGAGAAAAATGCTATCTTTTTTGTTTCTTTAACTACTTTCTTGTTCGGAGCTGAGCCATTTGAAGAATTTGGTTGATTGTTGGATGGGTTTGTGGTGATTGAGCGGAAAATCCAAGAAAGAAAGAATGGAACCTCCAAGGGGTTTCTGGGCTTCTCTCTGGAACTTCATCTTTTTCTTGCCTTTCTTCATTGGCCTTCTTATTCTTGGCTTCATTAAAGGTGTTCATTGCTACCCTTCTGTTTATCTTCTATTCTGTATTATTTTCTTTTATTTCGTTCTTTTCTGTATTCTTGCTTCTCCTTTGTGTTTGGTTATCATTTCCTGACAAGCTTGTCTTGTCTGCTCTGACACAATGTTAATTCTGTCTTGCTGCCTGACTGATAGTCCGTTAAATCGTCTCTGCATACCTGTATGAATAAGACTGAATTGTGATTTTTTATGTTCGGAAATATTACAGTTTTAAGCGTAAAATTTATCCTAAGATTGGGAGAATTGCAAGTATTGTTTGACAGAAAATGAATTATTGAATACATGCAACTCGGAAAGCCGACTTGAGATTTTGATCATTGAAATGGAGTCCTTGACCCTCTCTCTCTCTACCTTTCTCAATAATTTGGAGGTTATTATTTGATTAAGAAGTGTGGCTTCTTTTCATTGCACATTTTCTCAACTTCAGGATTCTCACATTTGAGTTGATGTTGGTCAAGGTGTTACTTGCCCTGTTGTTTTCTTACCGAAGAGTTGTTGAAGCAATGACTGCATAAGATTGTATTGTATCACCATTGCATTCAGTTAAAACAATTCATATGTATTATTATGTATATATATGAGAATACAATATCATACTGCTATATAATTAAAATATTATCCGCTGAACTTCTCTTTGTTTGTTTCAGGTATCATTATGTTCCCGGTGATATTTCTGATAATAACTGTCGCAATTTCAGTGATAATATTGGGTCTTTGGCCTATACACTGCTTCTATACGTATTACTGCATTTTGAGGTGTGTTCTTGACACTTCTGTGATACTCATTTCAACAAATTGAACCATTTGTCATCTAAGTGATACCATCTATTTCTTGCAATGGCAGCACAAAACAATTTGGTCCAGCTTTGAAGCTCATTCTTAGCATTTGTATTGCTGCCGTCTTAATCTCATGGCCCCCCATTGGAATTGCATGTAGCCTTCTGTTTGGGGCAGCATATGGCTTGCTTGCACCAATATTTGCTACTTTTCAGGCAGTCAATGAAGGGAAGACTAACAAATTCTATCACTGCATTTGCGTATGTAAATTGTACCAAGTATAGCTTTATATATTTCCATTTCTTTTAGTGACTTCAAAAGTCTGGTTCTTGTTTCACCATGCTTACAGGATGGAACTTGGAGCGCTATCAAAGGGAGCTTCACTATTATTAGGGATGTTTTGGATGTTTGTTACCATTCTTACTTCTCAATTATGGATGATATAAGGCGTCAAGGGCCTCCTGAAGGAAAATATTACGAAATTCGGTATGTTTTTTTCTGTCTGCCATCATTAACCATCTTTTTGCTTTTCTCAGTTAGTCGATTCATCAGAAATTGGATTTAAGGTTCTTGTATTTTAAGAATTACTATGTTATCAAAATATTCTCCATGAATTGATCTTTGACTTCAACTGTAGGGTCTTTTCATCAGTGATAAATGTGCCTTTTGCATTGTGGAGTTCTATTGCAAGTTGGGTGTTTGATTAAACTAATCACCATAGCAAAGTGTAGCAGCTTATGTTTTGGTTTTGCTGCAACTGCATATTATGCACAGACTCCATAAACCAAAAGAGTGCTCAAAGTTTTTCGAGTTCTCTCTGTTATATTTGAATCAAGAGTAGCAAGCTCTATTATTTTGAGAATGCTTGGTTTGTCAACAAGTGACATTTCTAACTTCAAATGAATTGGGTGCTAATGTATAACAAAGTTAAGGAACAGCTGGTAGATGTTTGGAACTAGACTATTCACTTATCTCGACCCTGAAAATGCTGGTGGTTCTTATAGCATTCTCAATTTCTCATTAAGTTCAAGAAATTCCTGCTTTGAATTGCAGATTGTTATATGTTCCACTTGCCCTTATTGCTGGGATTTTGGGTTCAATCGTTGACCTTCCTGTGATCTCAGTTATTGCACTGTGTAAGAGCCCCTATATGCTATTCAAGGGGTGGCATCGCTTGTTTCATGATTGTATTGGCCGTGAAGGGCCCTTCTTGGAGACCATATGCGTGCCATTTGCTGGATTTGCTATTTTACTCTGGCCATTGGCCGTTGTGGGAGCAGTTTTGGGCTCCATTGTATCAAGTATCTTCTTGGGAGCTTATGCAGCTGTGATTGTCTATCAGGTGCACTCCCATTTCTTAGTTCTAACAAA
>NC_026159.1:1443028-1477525 GCF_000512975.1 Sesamum indicum
GAGAAATGGGAGAAAATTCTATTCTTGCTTTTATTAGCTTTCTCAACACTCTAGTACTACTAAAATCCAATAGTTGACTTTTGAGTGTAGGAGAGCTCTTTCTGGTTTGGACTTTGTTATATTATTGCCTCTTTGTCTATATACGACGAATATAGCAATGATGTTCTTGACCTGCCTGAAGGATCCTGCTATCCCAGGTTCTAACTTCTGCTCTCTCACCCCCTCTGTGTGTTTGTATGTGTTGTATTTATATATTCACAATCAACTGTAATATGTGAAAGAAAATTACTTGGGGTGTTTCTACAGGCCACGTTACAGAAAGAAGGCCCCTTCACGAACTACCTCTCGTTCCATTTCTTTCTCGAGGCCCAGCTCTTTCAAAAATCCACCCGCTCGTACGAGTTCTCTCAACGCGCCTATGCTTGAGTTGAAACCCCTGGAGGTACGATTTTGGTCAGATGGAAGCAGAAATCAACTTTATTCAGTTGAAAAAACTGATTAACATTTATTGTTAGACTATCTTAGTTGAGCATCCAAATGCCTATTTCTGAAGTTTCTGAAAGTAAATAATCGGTGCAGTTAATAATATCTAGTTTTGAGTTGGTGCTGATGTTCTCCAACACATGATTTTATAGTTAGCTGATGCGTTGTTCAAGGAGTGCCAGCGGCATGGGGAAGTTATGGCTTTGGAAGGGATAATAACACTAAAAGATATTGAAGATGCCAAGAGTAAAAGAGACAGAGGCAGAGTGATAAGCGTAGGTTTGCCTGCTTATTGCCTTCTTCAGACACTTTTGCGCTCGACTAAAGCCAATTCTACTGGCATATTGCTAGGTAAGTGAAAAATCTTTCTTCTACTATAATTTTGAATCTTCTGTTCTTATTATTGGTGAGAGATGTCAGAAAGAATGATGGTATAACATTTTGTCTTCTTGTTGATCCAGGCGACAATGTTACTGAAATAACCTCTTCGAATAGGCCTAAAGATACGTTCTTTGATTGGTTTCTGAATCCACTCTTGATCATTAAAGACCAGATTAAAGCTAGCAACCTCTCTGAGGCGGAAGAGCAATACCTCGGCAAGTTAGTTTTATTGAGTGGCGATCCTGCGAGATTGAAGAACTCAAATATTGGCCCGGAACCTGAATCTGAGCTTAGACGAGCCGAGCTTGATGCTTTAGCTCGAAGGTGAAGATGACAGTTTGAGTGTCTCTATTCAAATTATCGAGAAGTTGACTACCATAGTATTGTTATTGTATCGTCTCTTTCTGATTTTTATTCCACTGCTTATGTTTTCTGCAGACTTCAAGGGATCACTAAATCAATATCAAGATATCCAACATTTAGACGCCGTTTTGAGAGTAGTATGAAAAACATCTTGGAAGAGCTTGCCAAGAAGAATGGTGGTGGCGAGAAATCTGGCAGCACTGAACCTCAAACAGTGCCGAGATCAAAAAGCATGTTTGCCCGTATCTTCAGCCAGAAGTCTTTTAAAAGCAGAACAAATGGTGAAGGTCCTGATCAGAAGGGTGAAACGTGTGAAAGAGACGTCGAAATCGCATAAACAGGCGCAGTATCAGTTTAATTTGCAGTTGTATTGTTTGCAGCTTATGACTCATATAGCCTCTGCAGAGCTCACATCAGTTAATTTGCTGAATAGTCCTAGATATGCATAGGTGTTCCCCCCTTTTCCCCTCTTTCCATTAGGTTCTCATGGATCTTTCCTTCCAAATATTGTATAACCTCCCTGTTATTTGTATTGCAAAAGCCATAAACGTGTTGTAAGAAGTTTTGACTCTGTTTTGAATTTGATTTTCTTTTCTGTTCTTGTTTGAATGTTTTTCCTCCTTTTCCTTTGTGCCCCTCTCAACACATTATATTGGTAGAATGTAAATAAAGTGTTAAGTTTTAACTTCTCCCTAATGGAACAAAGAAGCACATTGAATTTGAAAAAGAAGAAATTTGAACCAGTTTTAAAAATAACTGATAATACGTCTCAAGACAATGTTCTCACTAAAATGGGCTGGGAGAGAATAATTGGTACAGACAGAGAGAGAATGCAAGAAACAGAGATGACTTCTACTCCTTCTTCCTTGAGTCTTTCAGTTGTCCTCTCTTCCTAATTCCGAGGCAGAACTTGAGACGCCAAGCATCAATTACTGACTCAGGCAAAGAACTTGCCAGAGCCCACAAGAGTGAATGAGGCCAGTAAGGGGTGCACCGAGGTTCATAGCCTATCCAGCGCAGGGCTGCACGAGCATAACCATCTGTTGATGGAACAAAGAAGGATGACCTTCTGATTGATGCCATCTTTGTTGCCACGTATAATGGTACCTGCAGATGATGAATCAGATCTCCACCTATTCACACTTACCAATTTCTAAACTGAACAGAACGACAAATGCAGCATCGCAATTGATGTGATACAGTAGCATTAGCAGAAAGGTGCTTTACTCATATACAAGGAAAATGAATGGTATTGATGAATTATCCTCCTTGATGACCATATTTGAGCGGAAAGTCCTAGAATCTTTTTATGGCCAAATCTATCCAACAAACAACTATAACTCGTAGAGACAGTTTAATTTGATAAGACTGTAGTTGTACCAAATATGAAATGCTGTATAATGACACCAACAAGAAATGAGATGAACAGAGGAGATTTAGTGAGACTGGAGTATCTATTTCGTCATACTCCTAAAGGGAAATGGCTACCGTAGAGATAGACCAAGCCAGCAATCAAGCTACTTTCATCTAAACCTTTATCCTCCATACTATTTTACTTGGATGCCTAGATAGAGCTGCTTGTAATAGAAAATGAAATATATGCACAACAACAGTATGATTTAACTTCAAAGATGACGAACAACAAGATCCAAATAACACTTTCCAATACGCAGCATTAGTCGAAAAACAATGAGGGCATACCACATTGACCTAAAATGATTCGCAAGCAATTGATCCAACCACAAAACAATATACTGATTATTATTCTGAAGCAGGAATTTTACCTGACACTGCACATCAATCCCACTCTTCTTATACTCCACGTAGAGGCATCTTGAGAACTGATCAACATACCTGAAAGCACCCAACAAACTCAGTTAGTATTATCATTTTTTGAACTACATATATTAATCCCAATCTACCTACAAATCTCACTCAATTTAGTCATAAAACAAGAATGGCCATTCAAGCTACATTTTAAGTAAATTTCACGAGTTCAAAAGTTTTGTCGTTCATACAAATTCCAACAATCAAATTTAACTGCAAATATGCCATCATGAGCAAGCGATGCTTTTAACAGTAAGGCCAGTTCCAGCATCAAGTAAAAAGGAGACGATTGCTGGAAAACAACAAAGTTGGAATACTTTACCATTCATTAAGCTTTTCCACTAAATTCAGTGAGCTAAGTAATTAACCGTTTGAAACAAATATAGGGCCAATCAAACTCAAACTCAAACTCTACTTGATTAAACCTCGTCTGGATCAGCTCATTAAACAAGAAATCAAGCTCAAACACAAGTTCAAGCGAAAGAAAACAGCATAACAATCCAAGCACACAGAAAAACAAACAACCAACAAGATAGAAAGCATAAGAAAAGAAACATATTGACAAGAAATACTCACGCTTTGGTAGCAGCATAAACAGAATAAAGCGGATCAGAAGGAATCACAATAGCAGCACCAGACCCAATATTGACAATCGCCCCCTTTTTCCTCTTCACCATCCCTGGCAAAACAGCTTGAGTCACTTTGGTAGTACCCTCCACATTCACCTTAATCAGATCACTCAATAGTTTGTCATCCACTTCATGCAAGAACCTCGCATAAGGATAAGACACGCCAACGTTGTTAATCAACACCCCAACATCTAACCCTTGAATAACTTCCTTAATCCTGGAAACCCCGTCGTCCAAATCGCCAGAAAAGTCCACCACCACATTCTTGATCTGGGTGGACCCGTATTTGGATTTAATGGATTCCGAGACATCCTTAAGCTTATCCGGGTTTCTGCCAACTAGAACTAAGTTGAGCCCTTTCCTTGCCAGCTGAAAAGCGAAGGCTTTCCCGATTCCATCAGTAGGACCGGTGATTAAAGCCCATGACCCGTAGTTCTTGAGGTTTTTCCCGGGTCGGAGGAAATTGACATAGACCCATTTGAGAATCGAAAGAGAGAACTTGAGGATTGATAAGAAACCGAGCGAGAGGAAGACGAGAAGCCATGCTGGCTGAGATTTGAGCTGCTCTAAGATGCAGTCCGCCATGAGCGAGGGATGATGAATCTGAGATGCGGTTCAAACCAGGGTTATATAAGTGCTTACATACGTGCATCATCATGATAATAATTAAAAAATGGGTAAAACTATTTTCTTATTTTTTTAAAAAAAAAAACAAAAAGAGCAAAAGAATTCTACATATAAATATATCTATGTAAAAATATTTGCTATTAAATAGTAATAATTTGAATATCCACAATATATTCTCTTTTTTCAAATCTCAACCATAGTCTTATTTGAAACAAAAAATTATTTTTTATAAAAAAAAAAAAGTACTAAAATGGGATTAAATCATTTTTTTTACTAAACCGAAAATAAATGAAATGCGATGTACATTGATGAGATTGGGTAGCAATTGATGAATAATACTATGGAGGGGGTGGTGAGAACAGAACCCAACAGTTGGGCGGCATTTATTGCCAACCATAAAAGAAATTGGAAAGATTGGCGATGAGACGGTGGTTGAAGCAGATGACCTGAAATTAGGTCATCCATCTTTCACCCTAATAATAAACCTAACAATTATGGACACTGTAGATTGCAATTTCAATTCATGTCAGATTTGTGTGTGGCTCATCCTCATCCATCACTTCAATTTCCACATGTAATAACTATTTATAAATAGATATTACCACTGCACTTTATAATCTTAAATTCTTATCAGACCCTTTTTTTTTCAATAACATAGCAATCAGGCTTTGGTTCAAACCAATTATATTTTGTACAACAATGCTTCGTGTTGTTTAAAGTTGTCATTCAAATAAGGTTATGTTCTTGTTCTGCCTTTGTCTCAAGAGCTGATACTGTTAGCACACATCTCATATTAATTATAAGCAAGAGGGAAAAATATCTTTTTAGTCCGTCAAGTATGCTTAATTTTAATTTTAATCCTATAAGTATGTTCATTTTTTATTAATTACAGTAACTTACAAAATTAATTAGTTTTGATCCGTTTGAGGATTTTTTACTTTTTTTTTCCCTGCCAAAATTCTAAATTTACCCAAAACTTTCCAACGTATAAATTAGTTAGTCCAATTTTCGGTCAATTAACCACATGTCATGCCACATAGAAGAGTACGTGGCAATTTAAGTGGGGAAAAGATAGTTGACTTGGGAAAAAGAAAAAGATCAATCATTCTTCCAAACCCTATCTTCTCCCCCAAATCAAATCTGTTTGTCGTGTTCAATGATCTTGCCAAAAATGACGAAGATACCATAGTTGTTATGCGTGACTCAGCCCTAAACGTTGTTGTTCGCTACCATGTTTTTTTTCTTCCCCATCTTTTTTTGGGAATAGTGGATGTCCTAATCCTCATGTGATGGATGTATTAATTAAAATTTTTTGATGGATAATTAAATTTCATTAATTGCTTTCATACTCGCAGATAATTCGATTTATGTACCATTTGTTTTAAATAACATAACCAAGATATGGTACCAATAAATCAAAACAAATATCCTCTCAAAAAAATCAAAACAAACATAATTTTTATATAAAAAAAAAATAAAGCAGAAGTGTAATCTAAGTGATCTGAAAGCAAAACATTGGGAAAATTGAGTTTTGAAAAAAAGGTCAATTAAAATCTCACCCCTCATCATCTTTGACCACCTATGCTTTGACTTTTCCATATGATCTCAGATCAAATTATATAATTATACTTTTTATGGGAAGTTTTTTCTTATTAGGATTGGAGATTCGAATATAAGAATTCTCATAAAACTTATGTGCTTAAATCAATGGGCTGTCTCCTAAATATATTTGTATGGTTTTATAATCCAAAAATCATAAAATGGGACTGACTTTACTTTTAAAAATAAATTAAAAAATATTTCCATACTCAAAAAAAGAAAGACGAAAAATGGATTGCATGCATTTTATTTTCCATATAATTTCTTGGAATTTATCTAATAATTTTGCTAAGAAAAGAATGGAGAAAGATAAAGGAATACTCATCCGTCGAACCAAAAGAAGCGACTTTAGTAGATATTGGAGAAAATTTGATAGGAAATACAGAAGGAGATACGGCATATCCGATGGACCCCACAAGCACTACCAGTACCAGCAGCACAAACTGAAAAAGAAGTCTATTGCAGTGCCAAAACTGTTGGCAGCACCGCACCACCAGAGACGTTATGCTAACACTCATTTAGCTATACGCTTCACACTGATTTCGCTCTCTAGGGTTTTTGCTCATAATGACAACTTACGAAGACGATAGCCAGACGAAGCCGTGCCCGGACGCGGAGACGGAGGAGCAGGAGCCAGGTTTTCTAACCCCTGCTCCGCTCTCGGAGGATGCGTTGATTGAGAGGATGGAGAGTGTAGCGCTAAAATCTGAAGACAATAACGACAGCATTGTTGATGATGATGGAAACAAGGATGTCGCCGGATGCGAGAACAGCGGATTGCTGCCGCTGCGACCGTACGCTGGGGATTGCCCTCACTACGTGCGAACTGGCACGTGTAAGTTTGGACTGAACTGTAGGTATAATCACCCAGTCAAGAAGACTCAGCAGGTACTTTAGGAGTCCTGAAATGTTTTCTCCTTCCTTTTTTTTTTTTTATTTTTTTGATATTTCTGAAAACGTTGATGTTGTTTTGTCATTTCTTAGAAATGTTTAATGATATTTTTGTGTTTGTTGGAAGTTTCTTAAAAGTAGGGACTCGGATTCGGACAACTTTGGCACGATTGAGTGCAAGGTAAATAGTTTTAACTTTTCTGGTTTCCGAAAAATTCAACGCTGAAGATCGGTCCATGACGTTTTGTTTCTTAATCTGAAAGCTTTAGTGTAGCATGATAGCGTTAGGTGGATTACTTGTCCAAAATACTGATGTTGATCAGTCTCTGGTATAAGTTTCCCGCTAATACTTAGGTTTCACTAGTTGTAAATTCTAAAACTGTACAACTTTTCACTAGAGGGTATCATGTATGCAGTAACGCCTAACTTGGTTTCTTGTAAAATTTATAGCTCTACAACTTTTTACTATAGGCTTTTTTGTATACATTATCATTTAACACGGTTCACCACTATATTCTGAGCTTTATTCTAGTATAATCTTCACAAAGTTTAGCTTGGAAAAATGGTTAAGATATTGCTCTTTGCTGCTTTTGTAATGCTTATATCTTGGTATTAATACCTTAATGTTTCAAGTATTCCGTGTTACAAGTTATTCTTCAAGACTGCCGTCTTTTATATTAGGTGTCGCTAGTCTTTACTTGCACAAATTGCCTGTGAATCTGCTTGGTTGTTGTCTTTGCAGTACTTCTCAACTGCAGGAGGGTGCAAGTACGGAAAATCTTGTAGATATGGCCATCCCGGTGAAGAGTCGGAAAATACTGTTCCAGAGCTTAACTTTTTGGGTTTGCCTATGCGTCTGGTAATACTAAGAATTGTATATTTTGTGTGCTTGTTTTGACATGTTTTTGTGCTTTTATTGGGTCTCCTTGTCCTAAATGCATTTGTAAATATCTCCCTGCGTTTTCCAGTTCCCATTACACGTATTGCTTGGACATGTGTCTGAAGTTTTTTTTTTACAATGATATGTATGTTCTTATTTTTATTAGGGTGAGAAGGAGTGTCCATACTACATGCGCAATGGTTCCTGTGGTTATGGATCTCGTTGTGTTTATCATCATCCGGAGCCTACTTCAGTGGCAGGAAAGAGATCTCCCAATGGAATGGATGAAAAGTTTGGGGAACCAGTAGTCAGTCTTGCAGAAAATAGCAGTGTTGGTTCTCTGCACCTGTCAGGAGCATCAAAACCATATCAAGCACCCTGGTCTTCACACAAATCATCTCACAGTGTGGGTCCCTATTCAGAAAACCAGTCATCTCCTCAATGGATTGGTGAACAATCAGAACATAATGGGCCTCAGGTAATTAAAAGTCTCCCAAGCCAGGCCTTGCCTTCAATTCCAAGTCACACATTTATACCAATGTTGCATATACTTGACATTGATGCCAAGTGAGTTTTTTTCCCTTTTCTTTTGACATCTTGATGACAAATAAAATTTACTAGATGGTAAAGGTGAATACCCCCACTTGCTCGTCTTTCTATAAATAACGTTGAAATCAATGCTGGCCCTTATGGTTGCTGCTGCTTTTGTGTTAACAATAGATGTGAGTTGTTCCGTTGTGGTTATGTGTTGCACCAGATTTTCCCATTCACTATGACTCTCTCTCTTGCCTGCACTACCTTTTGCATTTGGATGTCTGACACTGCTGTTTGAGAAAAATTATTGTCTTCACATAGCATGCATAAATCTGATACATTTTTCCTGATTTACTCAGGGTTCAAACTATTCCCATCAAGGAAGAAATTCTTGTACGGCTCCAACTGCCAATGGTTGTGTGAGAAAAATGGATGGCTCTATGCAAGTTGATGAATTCCCTGAACGACCAGGTCAGCCTGAATGTGATTACTTCATGAAAACTGGAGATTGCAAATTCAGGTCTACATGTCGGTTTCACCACCCGAAGAATCGGACGCCTAAGGTAGAAGAATGTATTCTTAATGAGAATGGCCTGCCACTGAGACCTGTAAGCTCATATTATCTTCTCTTGCACCTTGAAGTTCTTTAAATATGTCTTTTTGTACCTTTTGCTTCTATTGTTTTGGCCTAAACATGCCATTTGAGGTTTAGAGCTGTCAGGAGACCAGTATCAAAAGCAGTATTCTCCTTTCCTTTCCATGTTTTTGTACAATTCTCTTATTTATTGGGTTGGTGTGTGGTGGGAAGTAGCCTCTGTGGATATTTACCTGGATTAAGTATCAAAGGTAAGCGCCTACAGTATAACTTTTAAAGGCTCTACTATTGCAGAATTCTGTTCTCCTATTGAAATCAAAGGAATCTTATGTACAATTGCTTCCCTTAAAAAAGCTGGGTGTCCTTCTTGAGATAGGAAACACAATAATACTCAAAAGTAGAAGAAATTTCTCGGATCTTTCATGGTTTTGAGTCAAATGTGCTAAATCAATAAAGTTTGTGCTTCAAAGCAGTAGAATTTGGCGTTGGAATTATCGACCTTGCAGCTCATTATTACACGAGAACATGGATCAGGAGCATCCTCAGATTCTTAAAGCAATTTGGATGTGATGAAATATGTTGCATGTGCTTGTTGGAATATTTTAGATTATGGTATTGGTTTTCTGAGCTTTGAACCTGTCTTCTGAAGATGACCCTGGGCGGTGGCCTGGGCATGTTAGTCATTCATTGAATTGACAGGAAAAATGTTTCAATAAGTTCTGATGGCATTGTTGGCAGTGAAACTGAGGAACTTTATAGCTGAGTGGTCTGATTGCCATGGAATGTTTGAATACTATTATTTATCCTTTCTCTCTTTTGCTTTTTCCCACTGTCCCCTCATTGTGTTTAATTCTGGTACAGGGTAGAAGCATTTGTAGGCATTATGAGCGTCATGGTCTTTGCAAGTTTGGACGTGCATGCCTGTTTGACCACCCAGCAACCCATGGATTGCCAGCATATCCAGAATGGCCCACCTCAGGGTCTGCTGTTGGCTGTGATGGTAGTGGCTGGGATTATTAAATCACATAGCCAGGTGTGGGGTCTTTTGTTTTGTGTATTTAGGCTTCCATATCTAATCAAGCTTCTCTACAAGGAAGCGTCTTTAGCGACATACACTTCTAGTTGCAAGTGCTAGCATGGTACTGTAGGAAGAAAAACCTAAACATGTCCAGAGAAACAGAGGTATAAATAAAATCATTGTCTTGATGTCATACCATGGTACCAGTTTATAGTGCATGTGATCTAGTTCATCATCTAAGAATAGTTGTGGAAATAAACATGACTTGCACTTTAAAATGCTTTTCACAGTTCCCCCAAAACATACACTCGGGGATAAGTATAGAAATCCAACGAACTTATATAACAGATGCGTTTAAATTAAAAATTGCAACTGCCTGTCATTCCCCAACTCTTAGCTGGATGTGCCCAATTTGAACTCTACAATTTTTCCACGCCATGTTTTCCATCCAAACTGCACCGGCATTTCAGATACAGCAAAGCCACTTTTTCTGCATGGATATTAGTAGACCCATTTCAATGAAACTGTAAAATTTATAGTGAAGAAGATAGTTTAGTGAATTGGTTTAGAATGGATAACCTTGCGGGATTGCTCATGAGATGGGTGTTGCTGAGGCATACTGTCGAAACTTGGCTGTGGTGCAGCAGCTGCAGCAGTGTCATTAGCCTTCTTTTCATCTCTGGCTTTGGCAAAAATCACAGTAAATCCATCAGCTGAGGCAGGATTATTGACGTCCCACTCGCCAAATTTCGGCAATGGCCGACCTTTCTCGTGCTGCAGACAGAAAGGTAATTGTTTTATGTACGACAGATTGAACCTTTCTATCATCTTAAATTTTGCAAACAATGGGAGCCACGATATGCATATGGTGGGAAATTTTTTATCGAACTTTAGTGTTGCATCAATATGTAATCAATCTTTTAATAGTTAAAATATATAATGTAATTAAGTTGTAATTTAAAAGAGAAAATGCACACCATTGTGTTGGTGTTGCAAAAAGTGCACCTAAACCCAGGTCTAGATTTGGACATTGAAACTACATTTACTTGGATGGATTCCAAGTGTTCTTGCTAAACAGGTACAAGGCAGAATCATGGTTATTAGAATCTAGATTGTGAAACCTGTCTGGATACAAGTTGATCATCATCAGTTTACTGATATCAAATCCTTCTTGTTAGGAAATATCAGAGGCCAATCAACGCTTGAGACATCAAATCTCTCCGTATCTGTCAAACTGTCTGATTATTCCCTAAACCCATGCCCTAATTCAGTCTATAATTGACGCCACTGTAACTAAATTAACTTCATTAGAATGAGAAAAAAATAAAAGAAAATTGTATCTGCATCCTCGTCCTTGGTTCTCTGGCGTCTACACAGGCTACTACCACCTGAATGCATGGAGTCCAGATTTAAGTTGATAAGATTTGGCAAATTCCCCCCGAGACAACTAGCAGTACACGATTAAGGATGGTATTTAATTATGAATTTACATTTTCAGGGTGAGGAAGGGATTGTCTAGGAAATTTTTGACATTTTCAAAAGAAATATGTAGGAAAGCTATAGCATTGTGTTTTTGAGCTGACTGGCATGCAATGGTAAAATTTAGTCATCAAGACCATAGTATGCGAATGTGAAACAAGTATGTAGATAGAAATTAGAATTGTGATGTGATGTTATATGCGAAGATGGGGATGGGAGGGTTTGCAGTTGGGGGATACATGTGAGAAATCAAAGAAATAACAAACTAACCTGATGACTGAGAATTGCAAAAACACCAACAATACAACATCATGATTATTGAAGCAAAAAGGAAAATAAAAGAAGATTTAGGAGAGAAGAATGAGAAAGGGAAAGGGGAGAAACTTACAGACGTCATGAAAGATGGCAGGTATTTGGGCCGAATGGAGGAGACAAATGAATGAGAGAATGAATGAGAATATTTGTGAGCGAGTCTCAAGGGAAGGGATTACTATTAACAAGCTGCTATTACTATTAATTAATGGATTAGGAGAAGAGCAATCCTCATTTACTAATCTAATAATTTTTATTACTTGTTCCACCTAACTCTTTATCTAATCTATTTATATTCATTTAACATTCACTACACATATATGGTGCAATCCCACCAATCTACACTTTCCATCTCAATATTCTTTTCTTTCTAAAAGTTAAACAAGAAATAAAATGAAATTTTTGTTCTTCAACTTTTCAAGAAAATTATTTATTTTTTTTCCCTATACACATATCATTATAATTATAGATAATTTTTTATTTAAAATTGATTTACATAGTCACTTCATTTAATAAGTAACATTATTTTATTAGAATTCTTTTCTATTATTATTATTATTATAATTTTATAGTACATATTCGCACGCTTATGGAGCCAACATAAACTGCTACAATAATATATGCCCCATAACCACCAGCCAACCACATTGCCTCATTCCATCTCCACCGCTCATTTACCGCCACGTCATCTCCATCCACGACATCTCATTGACTTCCCCCTACGCATTTCTGTACATCACTATCACTGTTTGTATTTTGTATTTGACCTCTTCAAACTTCAAACCAAAACTTCATCTTCTTTGCCATCAATGGCCACTGGGTTGCTCCGACCGGCGGTGTCTAGGGTTACGCCACTCTCGCCGCCCGCCAGGCCAATAGTTTCCCGTGCCCACGCATCCGCGGACCAGGCACAACAAGTGGAGCCCAAGGCGAAGCTCACCGCCAAACCCAAGACCTTCCAAATCTACCGGTGGAACCCCGACGCACCCCAGCTCCAGGACTATGAGATTGATCTAAAGGACTGCGGTCCAATGGTTCTCGACGCCTTTTAATCAAGATCAAGAACGAGATGGACCAAACACTCACTTTTCGCCGGTCCTGCTGTGAGAGAATCTGCGGTTCGTGCGCTATCAACATCGATGGGCGGAACGGTTAGCCTGTTTGACGAAAATATCATCTGGTGGGCCCACGATGATCACCCCTCTGCCGCATATGTTCGTGATCACGGATTTGGCTGTGGATATGACGAATTTTTATAATCAGTACAAGTCGATCGAGCCGCTGAAGAGGAAGAATCCGCCTTCGCCGCCGGGGAAGGAGATTGTGCAGAGCAAGGAGGATAGGAACAAGCTTTTTGGGATGTATGAATGTATTCTGTGCCTGCTGTAGCACTTCCTGCACCAGCTACTGGTGGAACCCGGAGTCTTATTTGGGTCCTGCCGCGCTTTTGCACGCCAATAGGTAATTCTTCTTCTTTTCCTTGACTTGGTGAAGTTTGTCTGTTGTTGTGAGGTATGAACCGCTTCAAAAGGTTAAAAGTGTTTGTGTTGAATGTGATTGTCTTACTGGGATACTTGGGTCATGACTGGTTTGTATCTGGTTCCTTAGGGATGAAGGGAAAACTGTGAATATGTGTGTTAAAGTTTATGAATTTGTTTAGCTAAATCCTTTTATTTGATGAAGTCATTGCCTAAATGTTATACATCACTTTGTTGTGCAATTTTGAAAGCATACTATAATTGAACGTGATTGTTAATAGAGAATGGCACAACTAATCTGACGAGGTGCCCTTTGCTTAATATTTTTTGGTTGGTTGGAGCAGTGCATGCCTTTTACAGTTCCTGGATCATTTAGCCCTTGAAAGTCCGTGAAGTATGTCCTTACTGTAAATATGAACATCCCAGGATTGGGACTCTTATATTTTGTATGTATGATATATATGAGTTTGATCACACAACGCAGATGGAATTATTTCTCGGAGTTTGGAAAGCATGCAGGTCTCTCATTTTGGTGCTCAAATGTTGTTTTCTATGTCAATGCAGATGGATAATGGACAGTCGTGATGAATATACCAAAAGCGTCTTGATGCCATAAATGATGAATTCAAGCTGTATCGCTGCCATGCTATATTGAATTGTGCTAAAGCCTGTCCAAAGGGACTCAATCCTGGAATGCAAATCAGAACATCAAGAAACTTGAGCTTTCAATTTCTTTCAAGACTGAAAAAGTACACTGGATGTATGTAGGAATTGGTTTAATGATTGAGCGTTCCCGGGTGAGAATTCTGTGATCTCTGGTTGTAACTTTTGCAAATTCCATAAAATTTGTAACTTAGAAAAAGGTTTTATGTTTAAAAGAATAGAGTTTCCCGTCTCTTTTCATTTAGGAAAAAATGGTTCAGCTCGCACTTAGCATGTCATCTTGTATGCAACCCAGAAATAGATGGAGAACCAGATGTCTCTAGTTTTGTATCATAATGCAGGATTTGGCGACCAACATTACCTGGTTGCCCATGGGTTATAACATACTCGAGACGGATTAAGTCGTGAAACTTTATTCTCTGCTTTCTGGCCTTCCACTGTAATTTGAATGGGATTACTTTTGCCCACCAGATCAACCGCACTGGAGTTTTATACTTCCTCGTTACAAAATGTTATGTTGATAAGGAAAAATAGAGTACAATGACTCTTATTGTTCAAACTTTGTTTTAATCCAGTTAATCTTCCCTTTTACCCTCTTTGCTTGGATGTTGTAAGAGAGCAAAACTTCAGTGTGTGTGCCACATGCTTTCTGCGCCTAAGTGCAGAAAAAAGTTGTCTAATTATCTATACGATTTTACCTACATCCGTATGATCAGTGTGATCCTATTCTTATTTCCATTGTAATTCAGCATGCCAATTCTTAATACCATCACAGTTTATGGATGACCTGACAACATAGGTTCCCTATATTACAGTATCCCGTATATATACATACGGAACCATATCTATGCAGTTGGTATAGGTTCAATTTGTTGAATGTACAACTTCAAAGAGGTTCCAGCATTACTGGAGAATCAGGGATATTAATCAACCTGACAGTACCATCAAACGCCACCACACCCCATCAAAACATCATGTTTCCGAAGCAAACAATGCTAACTGTTGCTTGTTTAATGATTCTCGTGGTCTTTAATCAGTTGCTGTCTCAAGTTATTGGGGCAAATGCTCGACTCCCCTTCCTCGTAAATCCTCAAACCATTCAATCATCTCAATACATTACCGTTACAGGTCAGTACTCAAGTTAACTCTGATTTTCTCATCTCTTCAAATTGGCTTAAGTTCCACAGCTTTGAAATCTACACCTACCTACAACAACATGCTGGGTTCTTCATGATTTCATCTTAGGTTGTAACAATGACTGTGATATAGCCTGCTGTTATTGTGATATCAGTAAACAGCCACCAATTTGCATCCAGTGCTGCGAAGGAGAGCCTTGATGTGCAGTTACACTCAGTACAAGAATAAGCACTGGAAGAAAATTTTACTGTAACATACAAAACCACCCAAATCGGGTTTATCTCCAAAAGCTATTTCTTTTTTCCCTTAAGTTTTCCGTTGTATTTATTATCGTACTGTAGAATACATACTATACTACATGGAAACAAATGGCAACTATGTGATTGGATTTATATCGATGGCAACTACAAGTTCTTGCAAGATAGGCTTTCCATAAGAAAAACGGGATGGCTTAATCTTGGATAGTTACCTGATTAAAAACTAATGTTTCCTTGATAGTCCAAGAAACACAGCAGCAGATGAGATTTGAACTCTAAGATCAGCAATATCAACATCATGACCACCTTCCACCAAACCCCATCGATCGACCTGTAAATCCTCTTCCAGCCTAATCAACTCAATAGCCTGCTCAATATTCAACCGACCACGAAACATTCCAATTGCAATGATCAAAGAATGAGCAGCTGCAGCAATTGCATCAATTGCAGCCAGCTCACAGTCATCCGTCTTCTTAAGTAGGTTCTCGACAGCCATAACTAGACCCTCCTCCTGCTTTCCACCAAAGAAACTGGTATACACGACAGGCTTAAAGCCAAATTCTGATTCCACCCATTTAATCAGAGGACTAAATTTCTCCACTTGAAGTTCTGCAAATTGTTATACATGCATATTAGGAAACAGTATAAACTCCTTTATGTAAATGATTTCCCTTCACAAGAGGTATTTGATTGCATTTATAATTACTAAGAATGCTGAGCTTGCACTAAATGTATTTATTAAAAAATGATTACCTACAGATGTTATTTTCTTTAATCTTTTAGTTGTTATTTTCACACACAGAGACTAAATGATGTACAAAGTACATAACATAGTGTAACAAAGTCAAATGCTGCTGGTAAATCTTTAGAAACCAATAGCCTCTTGGCACACAAAACTACATAAACCGATTTGCAAAATAGAAAATAAGATGTTTCCGTCGGACACACTTGAAAGTTAGGCAGCATATTAGAAACAGATTTACTATCCGTACCTCGTAGATCCCTTGTTAAATCATTGTCTCTTGGAGCACGACAAAATACCAGATCTTGATGAAATTTTTTCATCAAATGTTCAATTATCTTTGCCCTAGTGAGTGGTACTCTCTCCAATGCGGTGCAAGCAAGCTTCATGAGAGGCATTGTAAAAGGTCTAATTCCATCTGTTTGCTACAATAACAAAAATTGTATCACGTGGTCCCCTTAAATGTCAGATTTTCAACTTGATACGCAAAATGAAACTTAAAACTGAAAAAGTCATGAAGCACCTTTCCTTGTTGTAGAAAGTTAAGAAGAAAAGGTGAGTCATGAAGCACAGAGCAGATATCATAGTTATTGCCAAAAATCTTAAATATAGACTAACCAGAAAAGATATTTAACCAAACTAGAAACTAACAAAAGAACAGAGAACTAACTCCGAGAAAAGTAAAATCAATACAAAGGAATCTGACTCCTTGAAAATGTGAGAAAGCAAAATAAATGAAGAAAAAACACATAGAAAACATAAACACTAGAGAGACCCAAAACATAATGAAATTGAATTGCCGCTCGCAACTCGACCAAAAAAAATGAGGGCAGAAGTAAAACTTAGACCAAACCCACATCTTAGAACTCAGAAGTGGCTCATTTCGGAGCTCTTGGATTAAATTTCGAGTTCCAATTCTTACTGATCTTGAAGAAACCACTAGGAAGTTCATGAAATCTGAACACGTGAATTAAAAAGCACACTATCTCCGTCAGCAATGATGCCCTCCTGATGCTCCGATACTATTTTTTTTTTCCCTTGAAATAGCAAATCATCCAGTTGATTGTTATCTAAATATTTTCTCTAATAGTAGTATTGGAAAGCATAACTGACATTATGATTTATGACTCAAATGATATAACTTAGGTAGCAAATTGGAAATTGACTATGTGCTTGTTCAAGTGTGATCTTATTCCAAACCACCAGAGCAACGACATACCAAACCACAACAATCAATACACAAACCAATATAACAAAAACATAAAGCACAAACTGTGATGCACCTGGTACTCCCATTCAGCTGCAATGGCTTTAGCGAGGGCTAAAGTAGGGCACTTGAGATTCCTCTTCGAAGGAGTTTTCAGCGTCCTGTAATCCAGCATTACGCTCCACCCATTCCCATCTTCAGCTTCTCTCGTCGTCACCTTCTTGTAGAACCGCTT
The DNA here is from genome assembly GCF_000512975.1 of Sesamum indicum. Taxonomy (NCBI): domain Eukaryota; kingdom Viridiplantae; phylum Streptophyta; class Magnoliopsida; order Lamiales; family Pedaliaceae; genus Sesamum; species Sesamum indicum. The sequence continues at coordinate 1,460,366 of NC_026159.1, forward strand.
CCCAACAATCGAACCGGTCATGAATGACATCGGCATCGTCACGGACGACGATGAAGCCGGCGTACTTTTCGGTCCTTTGATGTAAACTTTGTCATCACTAGTCGAAGTTGCGCCGGGTTTCGAGTGATCTGTATCGTCGGAGGAAAAGGTGAAGGATGAGCGCTCGTGTTCGGTTCCAGCTGCGGCAGCTACAGTGAGGTGGCGCCTGGTGGAGGTAAGAATTCTGAGGGAAAAGGAATCGAGGGTTTTTAGGGTTTTCCTTACCATGTACGACGCCATTTTCGCGGTCGCTGTGTGTGTGTGAAAGAGAGAGAGAGGAGACGGTGAGGCTTTGGGCTATCAAAAATTGTTGTACCCGAAGTTTATTGACTAATGGGCTTGGTCCAGGCCCATATTTAAAGCCCATAGAACATCAGATCCGTTCTTCTTAAAATATTCATTTATTCCTAAGAATGTTTTAAGATAAACTATTTTGTAAATATTTTATGTTTTTTGATAACTGTTAATATATCATTTAAAGACAACTTTAACTCGAAACGGACAAAATTAGTATGAGGTTGTGGCCTGTCTAAGTCTATCATCATTACATAGCGGGTGAAGTGGAAGAAGGGATGGACGGTGATTGGTGGGTCTGTTAGTCTTATCTCACAGTCACGCGACGCCGCCTATTTTTTGCAATTATCAAGATTCTCCCACCTGCAATCTGCATCATTCCCCGTCATCATCTTTTGTCCTTAATCACTTCATCATCATCCTCATGATCATAAACATACTCAGTATTCTTTTTGTTTTCCTTTTGGGATCGATGATCATTGAAAAGGAAAAATGGCATCTTGGAATTCAGTTGAACTGGAAGTTCTCTTCTACGTTTTGGGTTGGATTTCATTTTGTTCATGGGCCATCTGTTTCTACCCTCAGCTCATCTTAAACTTCCGAAGGAAAAGGTTTTCTTTTTTTATCCCAATTATCACTACCTACTTACTTCCATTTTTTCTTTTTTTGGTTTTGATCTCGAATTAATAGAATGCTTTGCAGTGTGCAGGGTTTGAATTTCGATTTCGTGGTGTTGAACTTGACGAAACACACTTCTTATTTGATTTACAATGCGTCTCTTTTCTTCAGCTCCACGGTTCAGAGACAGTACCGCCAGAAATATGGGTTTAACCAGGTGAGGTGCCTTTTGATTCAAAATTTACTTATTAAAACTTTGATTGAAGATGAAATCCGCAAAGGGACCTTTGGATTGATTTGGTTGTGATTCAATTTCTCTTTCTAATTGCAGATGATACCAGTGGCTGTCAATGATGTAGCTTTTTCGCTGCATGCTGTTTTGATGACCGCTTTAACCTTGTTTCAAGTTGCAATTTATGATGTAAGTCATTGCTTTCTATTCATCACCTTGATATTTGCCTGCAATGTGATTGAAATAATGTTTTTGTTGATCTGTTTCTACAGCGCGGGAACCAGAAATTCTCGAAAATTGCAATCGCAATTGTGTCTGTGGCTTGGTTATCTGCTGCAGCTTGTGTCTTTGTTGCTCTGCCTACCCACTCGTGGTATTGGCTGGTATCCTGCTTCAAGTAATAACCTCGGACTCCAGCAACTTTATTCAGAGTGATGGGCCTCATATGCATTGGCTCTTTATTTGACATGATGCATTTACAACACGAGTTTTTTCTGGACATCTTTTTGGTGTTTTACAAACCATGTTGATTTGCTATCCTCGCCATTAGTTTTTGACGTAATAACACAGCAGTCGTACATTTGATCAATATGTCTTTTCTGTCAATTTCTTACATCTTGATTTGCAATTGCAGCACTTTGCAGATTGTTATGACCACTATCAAATATATGCCTCAGGTTAGTAAGATATGTTGGCCAACTTGGTGTGTGCACTTTAAGATGTTTATTCTTCAATAATTATTGAGGGCTTTAATGTTGTACTTTTTCTTGTATAAGTGCTATGGTTTAATACATAATTTGTATTCTTAAAATTATAGGCTGTCTTTAACTTTCAACGTAAGAGCACAAGTGGGTTTAGTATGGGGTATGTTTCATTCGATTTTCTTGGAAGCACAACAAGTTTCTGTCAGATGATGGTGCAGTCAATAGATCAAAGTGAGTCTTATTTTGTCAAATGTATGGATATTCCTTTTGAAGTTATATCTCATCGTTGATGATTCACATCCATCGTCACAGGGTCGTGGGTGAACTTGTATGGAAACATAGGCAAGACTTTGCTATCTTTGGTATGTGATTAATCTACCAGTTGTCGTTTTATCTGGAAAAAGGCATATGGCCTCCACCCTCCCCTGTGTTTTCCCCTCTTCAACAATTCGCTTGGTGGAAACCAGATGGAGATCTCACACTAAACTTTGCAGGTGAGTATCTTCTTTGACATCCTGTTCATGGTCCAACATTTTGTGTTATATACATCGAAGAAGAAGACGAACGTCTCTCCCAGTGATGATGCAGTAAGCAAGGAGCCGATGCTTAGACCCTCCTACGATCAACATCAAAATGATGTGTGTTAAAAATGAGTCTTCCAGTAAACATGTTTTTTACATTCTTAAATGCCCGACTGTTTTCTGGGATTCTGGTTCTGTACCGCAGTGCGGATCCAGGCAAAACCAAACATACGCCAATTTTGTAAAAACAAAAAGAAATCTTTACATTATTTTACTAATTTTCCCTCAGTTTGCTCACAAGTATGTGGGTTAATTCTTGTCATTTCATAGTGCGGCTGGCATATATATGTATGAAATGTGAAGGATTTTTGGGGATAATATATATGTGGAGGATACACAAGGAAATTCAAAGGAGAAACTAGTGTATTTTAACCACATAGTTTGCAAAAGGTTTTTTCAAAACATGTGCAATAATATCATTGCCTATATTTTGCAGTTATTGGTCTGGCACTTCATTAATTAGAATGACGTTTAGTTTTTGCCTTGTATCATGTTAATACGTATTCATTTACTGATAAGGTGTAAATATTGAAGATTAGTGCGTGAAAGAAAAGTCAGCAAATATATGATCTGCCTATATTTTAAAACGTAGTAGAATAATAATTTCAAGGAATTCTTTTTCCCTCAAGAAAAGGATTTTCAAAAGATTTTATTTAGAAGACAATTCTGTATCAGCATGAATATGAACAAGAACTACTACTCTGTGCAACAATTCTCAGTCTCCCCTTTTATGTCCCCTTTTAAGCTCATCATCATCCTCATCATTGTCCACCAAACTTTATCTCTCTCTCTCTCTCTCACAGCTTGGTGGACACGAATAGCATATTCGCCGTGTGGTTGACCAATGACCAATCAACCACCTTGCTTCCCAAGTTAACTATACTTGAAAACATAAGCACAGCTTTCTTTCTATTTAAAGCCACACAACTAACAAAACCTTGATTTCCATTCAATATCAAAAGCTCACAAGTTCAAAGCTAAAAATGAAGAGGGAGGGTCGCCAACATGGCATGGTCCGCAACTATCCCGTCCTATCAACGCCATTGGAACCCCGTCCCAGGCGCAGGATCCTTAATGAGCTGACCTCTCCCCCTACCGCCGACCTCTTCACTAAAGTCTCCACCAAGCCCACCAACCACTCCAAGTTCACCGGCAAGTGTGGCCGCCCCATGTGCCGTGGATGCCATTCCCACCCAGTTTCCAAGTCCAGGGACAAGGCCAAGGGAGCCCAAAAGATTAAGTCCGCCTCAGACGTGGTCTCTAATTATAGATTGATCACTTGGAGGGTGGTGGATGCGAGGCCGGGCCTCAAACTCACCGGCTTTTCAGCCACCAGTGTTTTGGACTATATCGACTACATGGAGCGTGATTATGAAGCTGAGGACCACTACGATGATGCTGATATTAACGTTGAAGATTCGTATCGTGATCACCAAGTTTCAAATCCTTCGATTGAGATCATCGAAGGAGACGATGAATGTGATGATAACATCAATGAGGATGCAACGAGCTTTTGTGAAATGGTGGAGGATGAAGATGAAGATTGGTGCTTGGTGGAAGAAATCATGTGATTATATTTTCTATGATTAAATCAAAAAAATAATTGTAATGTATTTTTATTGTATGCCCAAACTCTGAAGAAATCCGGTTTGGGCTTCTTCTATTTGTATATTATATTATGTGTCCATTTGATTCGCGATATCAACTTTGATTTGTTCAAGTGCTAATAAATTAAAAAAAGAGCATATATAATTGATGTGCGACTCTTGAGTGGGTGCAAATGACTTTTTCATGTGTTAGTGGAAGTTGACGTGGTTGTAATTCCAGCAAATACAAAATTATCCTTCACATATTTATTATTTCTCAACTTTTTTTTTGTAATTAGAGAATTTTTTAAATGGTTAGTCTCCCTTAAATGTTAATATTTTAATTTTAAGGTGTGATATATGTATATATTTTTATAGTGTATTTTAAATATAAAAATTATTTTTTAAATAATTTAATATTTTTAGTATATTTGTTAATAATTTAGTACGTCACCCAATTAGTTGTTATTTATCCGAAAATTGGGAACAGACTTAGCAAATATGACCACTTACCTAAATATTAACATAAATTTCAGGTTACATATAATTTTTAAATGCAAAAATAATTGGTAGTTATTTGTTTTTATATTATTGATTATGTATAAATAATTTATTATTAATGGATTGATTTATAATATAATATTGCATAATTCAATTTTCATTTCCAATTTTAGGTCTCGACTCCCGCTAAATGGGACGTCTACATTTCTCCAATTATATGCAATATCGTGTGACGAGCTTAAAACGCACTCCTATAGTCGTCGTTCAACATTAGAGTCGCTACTCGACAAATCAAGCTTTTGTTCCACACTGGATAAGATTGGAGTGAATGTTACAGCAGAGGCGCCGCTCCTCCCTCCCCCCCCTCTCTCTCTCTCCTCTTCTCTAACTGCACGGCGGGGGCAGATCCGACGTCGTTCCGTGTATCCGTTATTTAGTTCTTGTCTTCCATAGTTCTATCAGGTTATCTCTCTACATCTTTGCCTAGAAATCTGAAGCATGGAAGAGAAAGCGATTCGGGTTTTGGGTTTGCAATTTTTTGAAAATTGGGAACTCGATAATTAGTTCATGAATTCATCAGAAAAGGCAGAATTTTCAACCGCACAGTTTTAGTCTTTCTCAAACCCTGAGTTAGCAGTTAAATATTTTTTTTTTCCAATTTTTCTTTTTCATTTTTGGTGTCTGATTTGACAAGGAGCTGCCAGCATTTATGCATTTAGCTTGGGAAGTTTTATTTGATTAGCCTATTGTATACTTCAAACTTTCTCATATTTGGTTTCTTTGGAATATTCTGAATTTTAATGTAATTTTTGTACATTTTTATGTATATGTTTATGTGTTAACACACTGGTGGTTAACTGTTGAAATTTTAGTTACACTTTCTCTGAAATACCTACTTTTGTTGTACTATGAATAACAGGTTAAATGCACACTTAATGAGTGGAATCTAAAGCTTTGTTTATGTCATTGAAGTTGGTTTAATCTGACTAAAGATTAAATATTCTGGCGAGTTTTGACAGCGATTATTTCAATAGTGAATATTCTGATTATTTTTGCTATAGTCGATAAATAGGTGAGGATTCTTGATTATTGCCAATGGCTTCATTATCATGTCAGTTTACACTTGAGGATGAAATGTAAGGAGGGGTTGCAGACTTGAGTATATTTTGGCCCGGTAATCATGATTGCTTGTGACTAAATGATTTAAGTTTTCATCCTCTTTTAGGTTTCTTCCTTGTAATGAAGTTCCATGGACCCTGGCGTGGGTGTTGGGGTGAGCAGTGCTTTTGAGGATGGTATCAGAGAGAAAGATGGCCCTAACCCACGAGTGGATGCTGATGCAGAACAGACCAGTGAGGCTCCAAACTTTTCCTGTGATGCTGAGGTGGCCTTTGTCCAGGTAGATGCGTCTCTTAGTCAGGAAGCTTCCTCTGCTGACAAAGATGGAATGGACATAGACAGTGAGAGCACGTATAGCTGCCTCAATGGTTCATCCGATGAAAACAGTGTTGATAGTGATGGTGAAAATGGCTACACTAGCCAAGATGGTTCATCGATTGATCATCATAGTTTAAACAAGGATACTGAAAATGGGTGTCAGAGCCCGAAGACATTCAGTGGTAGTGGCAATAATGGGCCCAATATTGTGGGTAAGCAAAATGATCAGAGTCCTGGTTTATCCTCTGACAATCAGCTGGGAATGGATGCTGATGATAAGCATGTGTCTCAGACCACTGAAGCCCCTTCTAGTGCCTCATCTGGATCTGGTCAAGTTATAAAAGATGAAGCTGGTGAATATGTGGTGCCAAAGCTTGGTGTGGAATTTGAATCTGAGGACCATGCATACAAGTGTTACAACAGATATGCTCTCATGGAAGGCTTCAGCATCCGGAAAGATTTCGTGAACAGAAGTAAGGTTACGGGTTTGGTGGTATCAAGGAGGTATACATGTCACAGGCAAGGCTATGGATCTATCAAGCGTGATGTAAATGTGAATAAACCCCGGAAAGAAACAAGAACTGGTTGCCTGGCTCATATGACCATTACGCGACAAACAAATGGCAAATATCGTGTCATCCACTTTGAAACGAGGCACAATCATGAGTTTGTGACACCATTCACAGCTCATTTATTACCCTCACAGAAGAGAATATCATTTGTTGAGGCTGTTGAGGCTGAATCAGCTGTTACTCCAGTGCCAGATGGGGTACCTAAGCTGGGTATGGGGTTTGAATCAGAAGATCATGCTTATGAGTTCTATAATGCATATGCTGGGCGAGTAGGTTTCAGCGTTCGGAAGGATTATGTGAACAGGAGTAAAATAGATGGAGCTGTGGCTTCTAGGAGATATACTTGTTTCAGGGAAGGTTATCGGCAGAAAGATAAAAGAGGTTTAAAAGTGAAGAGACCTCGAAAGGAAACCAGAGTTGGGTGCATGGCACAATTAGTCATATCTCGTCAAGCTGACGGCAGATACCGTGTCACACACTTTGAAGAACGCCACAATCATGAGCTTGTACCTGCATGTAAAGTTCGCATGTTGAGATCACAGAAGAGGTCCGTGACAGATCAAATTGTAGAATCCACTGCATCTGGAGGTTCCAACATGCAGCCAAAATCACTTGCTGAGTTGTTATTAACTGGAGTAGGAATTCAGGACTTCATTTATGACCCCATAGATCGTGAGACAAGGCTTACATCTAAACGTGTGTGGAACATCAAGCCCGACGAGCCAGAAAGTATTCACCAGTATTTCCAGAGCAAGAAATTGAAGGATCCATCATTCTTTTATGCTGTACAATGTGATGTGGACGATGAAATGACCAACTTCTTTTGGGCTGATGAGAAGATGTTGGTGGACTTTGGTGATTTTGGTGATGTGGTTTGCTTTGACTCAACCTCCCGTATAAACAAAGAGTGGCGGCCTTTAGTACTGTTTCTTGGAATAAATAATCATAGGCAGATACTGGTCTTTGGTGCTGCATTTCTCTATGATGATAGTGCTCAATCTTTTAAGTGGCTATTTCAAACTTTCAAAAGGGCAATGTCTGGAAAAACACCAAAGACTATTGTCTCTGATAAAGATGCTGTGATATCTGAAGCAATCATCTCTGAGTTGCCCGAAACTCACCACAGGTTATGCACATGGCAAATATATCAGAATGCACTTAAACATCTTAGTCAATTAGTTGTCAACTCGGATTCTTTTTCCAGTGATTTATGTGGTTGCATTTATAATCCGGATGAGGAGGATTTTGTCAATTCCTGGAAAGTCCTGCTGGATACTTACGGTCTATGGGGAAATGAGTGGTTGCATGGAATATTTGAAGAGCGAGAGAAATGGGCTTTACCGTATCGCAAGCATATATTTTCAGCTGAGATAGATACTGCACTGCTCTCTGAGGATTCTATTACTAGCTTGAAAAAGTACCTTAAGCCTGAATCACACGTTCTTCAATTCATCAAGCACATTGGGAAGGTGGTGAACGACTGGCGTTACAAAGAACTGGAAGCTAATTATGATATGGGTCAGCACATGCCGAGGCTAATGGGGGATGTGATAATGCTGAAGCAGGTGAGGGAAGTGTACACACCAGTCATTTTTAAAACATTTCACCAAGAGTACGAAAACTGTCTAAATATTGTGATCAATCAATGCATTGATACTGTGTCTTCGGTTGAGTATAAAGTCAGTACATATGGTCAAGTTCGTCAATACACGGTTTTATACAGCTCAGAAGATGATTCAGTTGCCTGTAGCTGTATGAAGTTTCAGTTTGTAGGAATTTTGTGTAGCCATGCACTCAAAGTGCTAGATTATAGGAATATAAAGATAGTTCCTAGTCAATATATCTTGAAGCGGTGGACCAGAGATGCACGGGCTTAAAATGATTTCTCGCTTGTACTTCACAGTTGTAGATTAGCTCAAAACGATCCTAGGTATGCAATCTGGCTGCTTAACGGCCTACAACTTGATTGTACATTTTGTGGAGATTAAGTGAGATTTGATAGAGAATTTGAGTTCTAATTTTGATACTTCTCCATGCTACCCAAATTTATCTTATTTCGATGGTGCATTTCATTCTTCTCCTTCAATAACTATATCAATCACGTGTCTCAGTACTTGGATGATTTCGGTGCCGTCTTTCTTCATCTTGATCTTTAAGGTTCTTCTATGTCAATAGTCTTTCAGTTACGTGACAAACAAGATTGAAACATAATACGGTATTTTTGTTACCGCAGAAATCAGCATGTGCAAATGACTTCTTTAGAGGGGGATATAATCACATTTGGTTTCAAATTTCACCAGACGAACGGAAAGACTTGTTTGATTCAGATTTCACCATGCAGGTATGCAGCTTATCATGTGGTTTGCAGCCATCTCGTTAGGCAGCCACATACGTATGTGTTAAGGGGCCAACAGTACTTTGATGTAGCGACGTAGCAACTAGAGGTGGTTCAACACATCACATCCTCAACTCCTTCAACTTTAACCAACCTTTGTCTTCTTCAGCAATTTCTGCCTGTAATAATATACCCTTTATTAGAAGCAAAAACATATGTCTGGTCCCAGGTTTCAGAACACTGATCACCACATCCATAATCAACTTTTACCTAAGTTACGGAAAGACCCAGTTGGGTTTATTTTATTAATTATACCTAAAAGATAAAGAAAAAACACGAATCTTTTCCGAATAAGCCCCACAAATATTTTAAAAAAACAAAGGAAAATAATTGGTGGGTAGCATCATTAGAGCATCATTCCACACATAAAAAGATTCAGAAAATAAAAAATGGAACGTTGTGGAGACTTATTAATTAAGTTCAAACAAATGGGACCGCTTAAGGCTGAAAAAGGAGGCTAAAACCCCACCAACAAAGAGTAAAAAATTTGGCCGTAATACTTCTAATCTCTACTACTTGTGGCCTACCTTTTTCTCTCCTAACGTCTGCTTTTTCCATTTGAATTTCAAATTTAAGTGCCTGAGGACAAGAATTATACGCCATAAAAAAAGGGAAAAAGAAGCAGGCTACAACATATGTTTTTGTAGATTTTTGTTTCATTTTTTAAGGTTCAGTTTTTTTTCCTAGTTTTATGGTGTTCTAAGGTTGTTTCTCCTGCATTCAGCTCAAGCTCTGCGAATAGAATGGGAGATTCAGCATGCCTCATGCATGGCTTCTCTTATGCTTCTGCTTTACCCAATGAATCCACACTGGTAAGAGATTGAAAAGAAAAGGAAATTCTCTTTTTCTTGTTGGCAATGATTTTTTTTTCCTGTTGTTTGAACTAAAGCTTGAGTTCTTTCATCCAGCCGAGTGGTTTTTCTCACTGGAAAAACCTGCTGCATGATTCTTGAAACTAACAGAGCTGTGGTTTGATCTGTTTTTTGTGGTTTCATGCCTGCTCCATAGTTTCTTCTCTTTATAGAAAAGCTATGCCAGTTCTTTCATCAACGTGAACTCATTTTATGCGATGATGGGAAAAAAAATTGCAATATGATTCTTGGAACCAACACCGTGGTTTGAGTTCTTGTGGATTTCTCATATGTGAGGGTTTTTCATGTGTAGCAGGGGAACCCCATGCATGCTCTTGGGGACTCAATTTCGTTTGGGAGGTTTATGACTGAATCCTTGTCTTGGGAGAAATGGTCAACATTTTCACACAAGAAGTACGTGGAGGAGGCTGAGAGATACGCACAGCCGGGATCTGTGGCACAGAAGAAGGCTTTCTTTGAGGCTCATTACAAGAGAATTGCAGCTCGAAAAGCTGCAGCTTTGCTTGAGCAAGAAAATGCTGCTAAGATAACAGAAGCCGAAGGAGTTGGATACAATAATGCTTATGATGAAAAACGAGTAATCTTCAATTCTCATCCGGATGTTGATGTGAAAATTGAGGAGGTCAAAATTCAGGAAGATGCCAAGGAAGACAGCATAGTGGATGTAAACGAGCATGGTTTGATCACTGCTGTAGGAAATGGTAAAGAAGGGGAACGTGCTGTAATTCCAGAAACTGAGGCCTCAAATGAGAAGAGAAATTCAGTTAATCAGCTTGATAATCTTGGGAACCAGCACACGGTTTCTGTGTTGGGAAGTAGTGGGACTCCAAAACTGGAGAGGCCGTCAGTAAAGGTGATATCTTTAGGCTCTTCTCCATTTCTTCTCCTGTATTACCATAATCTTAAATCTCTGTGTGAAATTGAGTGTTGTGTTTGATGCAGCAGAACTCTGTTGCTAGTGCAGCTATCCCATCATTGTCAAGCAATGAAAAATCAGGTCTTTACTTATTGAAGACATCAATTCAGGATAAACCTTGGAAAATTCCTTCTACACCTGCCAAGCCAGTTACTCCTCATGCCAAGGAAAATGAAAGCAATGTCCCTCAAAGCACAACGAAATCAAATGTGGACAAAAAGGGTGCCTCCCCAAATTCTTTGCTTTCCTTACTGAACTTGGTTCCCATTGAGGTGCCTGATCAAGAGCCAGTTTCTGCCACAAAGACAACTGAAATTTCAGGGCTTGCTTGCTCCACTCCTTTGAGGACTCCACTTGCGGTGATTCTCAGTATCCTATAGCATCTACGCGAGACCTTTTAGTTTTATCTAGACAAATACTTATTTAGGCATACTGATAATAATCGTGTTTTTCTGTTGCAGGCAGCTAGTAAGGGTGAGTCCACATATCCTGCAGCCACCCCTCTATCTGAGAGCAGAAGGTATCCGTTGAACTTTTGGAAAAATTTGGATGCATCTTGAATAAACAGTTTAGAATTAATTATTGCTGACTGATGAAAATATTTGACAATACTTATATCACACAGGACAAAAACAACAATTGATCCCTCGGCACCAGGAAGCAAAACAACTGGTCCTAAGTGGCACGTCTTGTCTGCAGTGTAAGTCTAAAGATTGCTAGCAGATCTTGTTTGTAAATTGACACGCTTCTTACGAATGTGCTTGTATGTCAGTTGCTTCAAGTCGTTGACAGCTTGTCGAAGAAAATTACAGTCGTCAACTTCATCCACTCCTGTTATTCTGAGAACAGAAGAAAGAACGGCAAAAGGAAACCAGGCAAGACAGCACTTGTCATAAATTCTCTTTCCTCAATGTATTATGGAACTTAGCTGACAATCTTCCCATGATGCCTTTTTTTCTCTTTCTTTATCTGCTTCTGAGATGTTGTATGGTGTTGCAGAAGCCTAGAAATGACTTCAAGGTACCAATTGTTTTGCAGGCAAAAGCAGGAAAAAAATTTACAAAGCTGAGTTGTGCCTTTTGCTTCAGAACTCGCCCCTTGCCCGACTTTAACAAGGAAACAGAAGCCCCAGAAACTTGCATGAAAAAGGTATATCCTTCGTTGCTCAAACAAATTCTAAAGTTTATATGGAGCACCCTACTGGCTACTTGTATACGGTCTCAAAATGCAATATTCTGCTTCATGGAAAATGATATATCGGTCAACCAAGTACAGATATGCTTAAGCACTGCTCTTTTCCTTATTTTTCTGCAAAAAATCAGGAGCCATACTGACCTTTCAAAGTCTAGTTACATTTTCTCCTATTAAATCGTAATTCTATTGTGCAGACTCCAGCAGCACAACCTCTGTCAGCGGTGCTAGGAAGAAGTGGTTTAGACAAGAGACAAGGCACTATCTCAATGCCGCCTCCACCCCCACCTCCGACATGCTTGGCCAAGAATAGTGCTTCCAAGAATTTATCGAGAAAAAATGTTTATAATCCGAGCAAATTTCTTGCTAATTCATTACCTGATGGGATCACACATGAGAATGCATCCCCAAACATTCAGCAGTGATCAGAGGATATGTATAACTCCTTGCCCTGGCAGCAAGATGGCTTTTGGAGTAGGAGAATGCAGTTCATGTTTCCCTTTCAATTTGGTGTATGCAAGGATTTTCGGTACATGTTTCTTTAACAAATTCAACGTATGTATAGGAAAGAAATAAAGAATGTTGAGGGAAAGGTTCCGCGGGTGACCACATATGTCTACTGATGCCTGGATTAGGAATCAGAAACGAGATTCAAGAATTATGAAACGATCATAAAGTACAATGAAGAAAGAAACTTTTGGTAGTTGCTTTTCGTTTGTTCTTTTATACTATCATCTCTTCAAGACTTCTATCCCGAGTACCCGAGCTGAACAGTTTCATGAGATCAAAAAGTTCCCAAACGGACTCAATTAAACATTATACAATACAAAAGTGGACGGTAATAGGTGGCATCAGGGAGATCAGTCTTCACTAATTGGATGCAAGCAAGATCCCAGTTAGGCTCTGCTCTGAAGCTTTCATCTGTCCAGCAACTAAATAGAAACCAACCATTGATATCAACTTTCTGCTGCACTTGGATTCTTTATAGGCATGCTATGTTCTGTTAGCATCAAACTGAATACAACATATATACCAGGCTCAGAGAAATTTATTCTGTCCTTATGATACTTCAGTAGTCCGGTCCCAGAATCCTGAATGAGTGGTTCTTCTCTTGGTCTTAAAAGTTTTACCCCTTTTTCTCTGTACTCTGCGACGGGAAATCATCATCAACATCACTGCCATAAAACCAAAGATTGAGACTACCCAAAGCCCAATTATCCAAAATCTCATGGAACTGAATGTCTGATTGGTTTCAGCTGGTGGTGGTAATCTCTGAGATTCATTCTTCAGCTCCAGATCACGCCTTGAAACATCAACACTATCATTGTCTTCAAATTTTCTCGAAGGAGGATCTGGGGACTTTTGTGTCATGATTCTTTCAGTAGTGGTCACACGAGTTGGTGCGGGTAAGGAAGGAGGATCTAGGGACTCTTGTGTCAGAGTAGACAATGGAGGAGGATCTGCGGACTTTTGTGTCAGAGTGGACAAGGAAGGAGGATGCGGGGACTTTTGTGTCAGAGTAGACAAGGAAGGAGGATGAGGGGTCTTTCGAGTTGGGGTGGACAAGGAATTCGGATCAGGACATTTCTTTCTCTCGTGGTAACTGTGTAGAGCCTTATTCAGAGAATTTGCACACTCTATGCTAAGCAAGTCACGCTGCAAAGAATCCTCATTAGAACGATCAAGGCTCGACGGATCAGGAGGGTCAGGAAACTTGGCCCAACATTTGTTAACCACATCCATGTGCCTCCACTTGGCTTTATCAAAACTCCAGTTACCAACCCTAAATTCCAAGCCATAGTGGAATACCCTATATTTCACACCAGGTACAGGAACATATCCTGGGTATATCAATATCTCATTGCTTATGACATGCCGCAAATTCAACTGCACGGACAAATATCAAATGAGTTGTATTTTAAACAGACATGACTAGCAAGGGGCAAAATTTCAGAAATCATAATCAGCAATTTGGCGAATCTACTCTTTTTAATTCTGCAAGATCCCATGATGAGAGAAATGATTAGCATTCTAAGATAATGAACAAAGCACTAAAGTACCTCTGCTGCACCAAAGGAGTAACCATACATTTCACTAATCCAACCAGCTTCGTAAATATCTCCAGTTATGTTTCTTGACCAGTGGCCCATATCAGCTCGGACTTCCTCAGTTTTATGCAGCCAAAGCAAAGCAAGTCTCTTAAGATCCATTATATGCATTATGATAACGCCTCCAACCTTATCACAAGCATCAGGATGGCTAGTATGGGTCTTTGCTAGCACATTGTCACAGCCAATCAGGTAGCTGGCATACCATAAAGAAAATGAAGTGACCATCATAACATCTTAATTGAGGGTCCGCTAAATCAAAATGTATCCACACTCTTGAAATACTAAAGGTAGGCATACATTTCAGTATAGAATAGAAGGGTGTAATTTCTTACTCGTAGGGAGTGGAGACAGGTCTTCCCTTAGCCGCATTGAACTCCCACGGTGTAATTGGTCCTCTCATTATCATGTCGGCATCCAGGATCACTATGTATTCTGCGTCGGTCTTTACATGGTTAAGCCAATGCACGATGGCAGCTGGTTTATTAATTGCAGGATACCTGACGTGGCACAAACAATACTTAGCTTGCAGTTTACTGCTTAGTATAGTACGTAGAGGCTGGGCCCACCAATTAGATAAATGGAGATATCATTTTAGCTAATGTCAATTCCTCTAGATATCCTAGTGGCTTAATAATGAGAGTATTCACGTCCGCAGTTGATTTTAACATTTAAAAAGCTTCTCTAATCGAACTATGTGATTATCATGGAAAACTTGCATTCAGTTGGACATAAAATATTGGTAATGAAAGTAAATTGGGTTGAAGAAAGGGCAGCAATTTTCAAGGTGTACAGAGATAGAAGTGTCTTCTTGATATGAATGAAAAGTGTGACAGTGCATTGATACAGCTGCACCTCAGTGACAATGGTAATATTTTCCCTCATAGATGTCTTAACACTATTCTCAAAAATTATATAAGTGAATTCTGTTGATTAACCTTATTATTTGAACTCATTTTGACAGGAAAATCCTTTCATTCAAGTTCCTTGCTCTATTCATTGGTTATTCCATCTTCAGGGGGATAAATAGAAATAGTAAATGCTGTGAATAAATGCATTAAAAAAGTTTCCTTGATTACTATCAACCCAACTACACCATAGCAATCACATATATAAGAAGTACAACTCCACACATATGCATCACTTGTATGTAAACCAGTGTCCAAGTATATCAAGTTTCTCTTTTATCCATAGTTCCCAATATCTTTTTACTTACAAGGTTATGTGGGTAAAACGCAATTTTAATTACTGGAATTTAAGTAGAAGGCATTACCAATCTCCTGTTAGTGGATGTCGACTCATGGAAGGGACATAATGAGTGGGAGCGAGATCATGTCCTTTGTACTGCTTCAAGTCCTCTTCTGTACAACTTAGAAGCCTTGTGATGTTCCCTGGCTGACCACTCAGGTGGAAACTGTGCACAAGGCCCACAGTCTGCCAGTCAAAGTAAGGGGAGCATTCTGTTGAGAAAATGGTATGTATTTTTGGATATGACTTTTCGGACTCACCCACATCTTGCTTCTGTACATCAACTTCCATCATTTGACGGCTTCTAGGAGACAACTGTTTAGGCTTCGTTAGTTCTGCAAATGTTTTGCTCCTTAAGAAACTCAAGTATTTTGACCACTTAGGTTTGGGGCAACCATGTGCTGCATGATGGAACAATAGACCTTCATTCAGGGTATTTATACATTCAATATTCAGAAATAGTGCTCTCCTTTTGTTTGGATCACCTTCCATTTCTTTTAGCTGCATAAAGTATATATAATATCAGTAACAATTTTGAAGTTCATCTATGATAGTGTTGAAGCACATAATGCAAGGTTGCGCTTAAGTCCCTAGCCACATTCAGCCTCTTACCAAGAAAGCCTAGGTAGAAATCGACGTAAAAGTCCTCAGTTTGGATACTAAAATTTTCTCAGTATTCAATAGAAAGGTTTTAAGATCAGTTCGGCCTTATGTGACCTTTGTCCAAATGTTTCCACATGAAGTGGACCAAGTAGTAGCCTTTTCTCCACTTTTCCTATGAATCTAAGATGAGGCAGAGACGAGGTTTGAGGAAAAGATAATGTAAAAGACTGTCATAAATGTTGAAGATGCCAATATCATTCAGTCTTTTATCCAGTGGCACTGAGAACCGTCACTGGAACACGTTAAACTGAACCCAAAATCTTATGACATGCTTTATGATTATAAAGTGAAAATGGTCCATCACGCAAACGATATTAGAACAGGAAAAGGAAATAACCATAACACATCAATTTGTCGACATATCCAAATGCATTGGCCATTTGATGAGTACAAACTGTGGCAAAAATATCATTTTAAGTAAATACTTATTTCCCACAATCGTAGTAAGCGTTTAGTTTTTAACTAACATCCATATGCAATAATTAAGTAGAACACTCCAGTGCCCCTAATCATATTGTAGAAAACCCTGATTTCCATCTACATAGGAAGTAATAATACAAGCATGTGCCTCAATCTGTAACAAGCATCCACTTCAATAAGCAAATTTTTGATTTACCTCCCTAGGATAAGGAGGTTCAGGAAAGAGGCGCCCACAATCATATACAATGCTGTCTTCATGATGTTCTAATTTACTGAACGACCAATTCCCAACGCTAAAAGGCAAGCCATAGTGTAAAAGAATGGGCTCAACGCCCTCTCGGGGAATATATCCTGGATAAATCATTAAGTTATCATTTATCTTGTGGCGAAGTCCCACCTGAATGAAAGCAAGCCACAAAGTCATATATGCATACATATTTATGTATAGATGTATCTATGGAGTGAGAAATAGCAACACCTCCACGGGTTAGGAATAAAAAACTTATTAGGAAATTTTGTTTTCTTTCCTACACTTCTTCAGACTTCTTTGCAATGAGGTGGTACTTTTCTAGTATATCTCTTCACTTCTCTCTCACCTCCACGTTACCTTCCCATATTTAAAGTTGAATGAAAGATTTTCAATTGGTAGATTTAAACAATGATATTCAAACTAGTAAAGAAATAAATTGTTACCTAAAAATTAAATTGAATAACTTATTACCCTCTGAAATTTAAAATCTATACTATTTGAACTTAAGATCCCCGTATAGTCTAACCTTTTCT
>NC_026159.1:1477535-1495260 GCF_000512975.1 Sesamum indicum
TCCAAGTCTCTCATGTTTTCCTCTCTTCTCTCTCCAACCTCTTTCTCCTAGTATCTTAGTTTTGTCCTATAACATTTTTACTCTTTCAACTCTATTATAATTTAACCTTACAAAATAAAAGTTTAGTACCAATGAGAAAATGATAGAAACCATAAGAAGGACGAAATGCGGGACACATCATGGGATAAGAGATAAATATGTATGCAAAATGTTACCTCTGCAGCACCAAATGAGTATCCATACATTTCACTAATCCACCCAGTTCCATATATATCACCAGTGTAATTAGTAGCCCAGTGAGCTGTATCTTCCCGTACTTCTTCAGTTTTTGATAACCACATGGGTGCTAAAGCTCGAAGATCATCAATATGCATGGCTAAAAGCCCACCAACCTTGTCACAGAGTTCAGGATGCTTTGTGTGCAGTTTTGCAAGAACATTATCACATCCAACCAAGTACCTGTGAAGAATTGTACTGATTATGAGAACACTCTCACAAGAAATGTTATATAAGAAAGCTTGCAAAATTTCATTCCTAAATGAGCATCTTCTTAGCTACAAATTTAACACCATAAAGAAAAAAAACAAATAAATACACAGAAGAACTCTTCTTTTAAGAGTGATTTATCCATTTTGATTAATGATTTTCTTCTGAGATAAAATACCATGCAATGACACGGTTACTTGGTCACAGGCGAGATGGGTATCAAACCACCTAGGAAGTCATATGTATAACTTTCAAATTGACATCAATTACTTGAATAACTGTATGAAAAATTATGAAGATTCAAGCACAGAAATCTATTGCAAAATACTTCAATCATCTTTTGTTGGCGAGAAACTGAAATTCAAGTGCTTGAGAGATTTGATTTGTAGGTTTCACATTCATCAATTTCCCATCCATTAAAGTGTAGATGCACGAGGGATCTTGTCTAGATGGGAAAGATTACCCATTAGACATGCAACAGAGTTAATGCAGTAAACACCCTGAGAACAAGAGACAACAAAAGACTATCTAGAAAACAAATAGGGGCAACTAAGACAGAGCTATGTTCGCGGTTAAAATGAGAGATAGAGATAGAGACAGAGCGAGCGAGAGAGAGAGAGAGAAGGCGATCTAACCATCTGGCCTATGATTTCTATGGTCCCATCAACTAGTGACGGTTGAAACCAAAATTTGTTGATGCAAGATGACACTCATATACTGTAATCTCTGAAAATTCACAAGTTTCCGACTGAATGAAAGGATCGAGAACACTATTATTACCCATAATACGCAGCAACAGGTCTGCCTTTCTCTGCTCCAAGCTCCCATGGTATGATTGGACCTCGAATGATCATATCCGCATCTAGAATAACCACCCAATCAACATTCTCTGCCTCTTTGCTATGTTTAAGCCAGTGAACTACACCAGCCGGTTTATTAATTGCAGGATACCTGCAATAACCAAGGAAAAATCATAAAAGAAACAAACTTTTTCATTTGTCTCCACAAGTGCACACAAGCATAAGTGGATTAAACCAAAACAATAGGAAAAAACTTCTATGACTCCAAAAGGATGCATGCTTAACAATGGTGTCGACGTTGTAGAAAATCTTTCTGGAAGTGGTAAAATAGTAAAACAACAACCTCTGATTAATATTCACTCAAACAACAAATGAAGCAATACCTTCAGTAGTGAGAGTTCACTTCTTGAATCTAGAAACAAGAGGCAATAATAGGAATAAGAAAAACATAAAATACGACCCACTTCTTAGAGCCAAGAAACTAAACTCAAACAATTAACACAAAAACAATAATAGGCTTGCCATGCAGGCTGTTAGAGAAATAAAATACAACCACCCCTCTCATTCTGACACCTAATAGATGAGCTGATGTTTAAATACACGAAAAATCAAAGAA
This sequence comes from Sesamum indicum, assembly GCF_000512975.1. NCBI lineage: Eukaryota > Viridiplantae > Streptophyta > Magnoliopsida > Lamiales > Pedaliaceae > Sesamum > Sesamum indicum. The sequence goes on from NC_026159.1 coordinate 1,479,438, forward strand.
ACTTAGATGTATGTACATGTCCAACATGCATGGATGTACATTTTCACTCACCAATCACCAGTCTTGGGGTGCCTACTCATTGAAGGCACTTCAAGTGTTGGCGCCAAGTCCATGCCTTTATAAGTCTTCTTCTCTTCCTCAGTACAACTGAGCAGCCGGGTAATCGGGCCAGGCTGCTGAGCTTTACGGAAGCTATGCATAAGGCCCACCGTTTGCCAATCGAAGTAATTCTGACACTCCACCGAGAACAGCGTGTGGATCCTATACGGCGCAGTCCCAACCACCACCTCATTGCCCGATTTCTTGGCCCCTCCGCCGCTCACTGACAGGCCCGCCACCACCACCACCACCACTAAAAAAGATGGAAATTTTCCCGTTGCCATTGTTACATAGCCAAGAACTAAAATGGGTTGCCCTGAAAAGATCTGAAATGTGAATTTTTGCCAAAGTCAGCTCTCTCCTTCATCATTTTCTCAATTTAATTGGATGCCAGAGATGCAAGATCGTGGGGCAAGACAGTGAGATTAAAGAAAAAGAGCGAAATTTCCAGTAATGACCTGTAATCTAACTGATTAAATCTATATAAAAATATATTAGTGTGAAATGTGAATATATTATTGGGGTCGGTCAACATAATCAGGATTTCTTTTCCCACGACTCACACAGTTCAATGTTGAAAAAAAAGAAAACAAGAAAAGCATCAAGTTCGTATTTTGTTGCTTGGGAGTGATCCAGGTTTTGGTGACAGAGAGGCGGACACCAAAGATTAAGGTTGACTTACCCAAACGACGTCGGAGTTGTGAGACACTTTTGTGAGTTTGTCCTGTTTCTTTCTTCCTTGTTTTTGCATTTAGTTTCAAAAATCAACACAACCTAAAACTTCATGCTATGTTAAGAGTGATTCAAGGAGGGTTCTTGTTAGATCACTTTTACTAGGAAGTTTTGGACTTTGAAATTTATTTGTACATATGAAACTTTTTTCCATTATTTCTTAAGAATTATTTATTTTCTAAAGTAGAAAAGTAGAAAACCATATTTTTGAGGGGTTAGGTGAAGGCGGACTTTCCATCCCTTAAGGAAGTCCGAGTCTTGGCAATCAATGAATAATCAATACTTCATAGTTATTCACTTGTGAAATTTAAGGCAACATTTTACTTGGTCTATGATTCATTTTGCACATTTGGACACTCTTAATTCATTTTTTACGTACTTGATTACTTAATTCAAGATTTAAAGCGTGTTAGGTTGGGGTGGAAAGTGAAAGTATAAGAGAAGTGGAAGTAAAAATAAATGTACAAAAGAGAGTTTGGTATTTGATTAGGAAGAAAAGACGGAGATGAAGTAAAACTTAATGTATATGAAACTCCTTCGAAATTTAATTTTTTTCATCCGAAATTAAGCGAAAAAATGAAAGTATAAGGCCAAAAAATAAAAAAATGTACATTTTTTATTTTTATTTTACTCTATTACCTATATATATATATATATGCATATAACTTTACTCCAATTCTTTTCTCTTTCCTGCTAATAATGTTATACATAATTACCAGAAAAATATAACAAAATCACTGGAGATGCATGCCTTCTTTGCATTGCCTTTTTCGATGCGTTTGAAGATGATATACAAAATTATTTTTGATACGAACAAAGGCGCTGATGTGTGGATTCGAATTCGTTGATCGAAAACATTATTAGTAATTTTTATTTTATTTAAATTAAATAATTTAGAATAAATGAACCATACTCATTTTGACAAATATTTTTATTAATAAAAAATATTCTTGTTCTTATTTTATAAATATTTTTATTAATAAGGTTTTTAAATTTTTGATATACTAAAATCATATTAGTATAATATTAATTCATATATTTTCTAATACAAAATGCAGATAAATGTTATTAAATAAAATTGCAAAACTCAATCTTTTCTTGTCGATATGTTTTCTCGTACCAAACAAAGGAAAATATTTAAAATCCACACTCTTACCAATCACACCAAAACTTGAAAAAATTATTATTCTTTCCCTTCCCCTCTTCACTTCTTTTTTCCTCTCAGTTGAACCAAACAAACTCTTACACTAAGTTACACTATAACGTATTGGGATAATAAGCAAGAGATTACTTTCACTGAGAAATGGTCTGTGATAACAGAGATGCAGGTTTGATTCCTCCAGGACAATTACGTTGTCTTAAATTAATTCCTCCAGGACATCAAACCTCTGAAATCAGTCTTTGGAAGCAGCTGAACATTAGCCCTTGTGCAGAAGCAATAAACATTTAACATTGCTGCTCATAAATGCACTGAAAATGATTTGGAACAGATCCCTACCTGCCTAACACATAATTCAAGGTGGGTGAAAAACTGTTTACCTTGGAGAAATGTCAATCATCCAGATGTAATCGACATCTTCATTATATTTTATAATAAATAGGATCTACATGTTAAAAGATAAGTGACATTCAACCCAAAGTGTACATACTATGTGTACAACCATAAATATTTTACAAATTATAAACAGTAATAATCCACTATGCTGAAATTTTGGCCTTAATTAAAAGATTTGTTCTTGGAAGAGAAATAATCAAATGTCCACATTAAAACTTTTAACATATACATGAAGCCTCTTGAAGATCAAAATAGGTCCTCATTTATTACACCAAAAATATCAAAGATTAATGTAAAGATCTTGATTAAGTAATCCTTCGTATAAATATGTTAAATAAATTTGTATATAAAATTGGTACTTCAACTACAAACCTGTTTACAAAAGATAAACTTGAGAATGAATGAAGGAAATAACTCAAAACCCCCTTCTGTATCAAAACAGGTCATTTGTTACATTTTTATCATGTGAACTGGAACATGTCCAGTACATCTACAGCCTCAGTGCATATTCATTCCCTTAACAGCATGCAACTCAACAACTTGAAGACTAAAAATCACTTCTTCCGTGGTGGATCCCTACTCAGTCCATGTTTCTTTAGAGTTTGGATGTAATTTCTCATGAGAGAAAACTTATTGCTACCAAGATGATAGAAGTAATCCCACGTAAAAATCCCTGTTTTATGCAAGTCGTCAAAAAGTAATCTACATCAACCACAAAGGTAAGAAATAAGTAATCAATAGGGAATTCTTTTGGCGCATGGCTTCTTTATGTTCATGAAATTATATTACCTCACCCCATAGTTCCCCACAGGTTCTGCTGACATGATTCCCACATGACGCCTCCCAGATATAACCTGATCAAGGCTCAAGTTATCCTCATAACATTAAAAGGAAAAAGAGCAGCCAACAACCAAAAGAAATTCAAATTTCGGACATCTATGATTCCTCAAATGAGAGAATTTCATCCACCATGTATGGAATTATTGTGTAATCATAAGGCTGATCCCTCCCCTCCAGAGCTACCAACCATTATACAATTTTGTTCATGGCGTTTAAAATTAAGAATGCCAACAATAAAGCACTGTCTTCCAGTTACCTTTTCACCTCTGATTGATCTAATCTTACTATCGACTGCTGGGCTATATATCCTCAAGTATTCAGCGGGCAGATTATAAGCACTGCCGTTGTCAAATTCCACCTCTACCTGAAAGAAGTTCAGAACACAGTCAAAACATAATGAAAGTATCATCAACACAAAAGCTATGACTCAAATGAAAACTCGGTGCTGTATGTCTTTAAGTAGCATATATATATGTATCATAAATTTCTGTTGCTAAACAAAGAATGTCAGACTAAAGAATAGACACTTGAAACTGTTTAGCACCCAATTTCTATGTCACTCAATCACATTTGATATTAAGCATTATACTCGATCTGGGAAAATCTAAATCCAGTCCAAGGACCTCCAGAAGATGTCTGTATATAGAACTAATATGCGAGGCTTGAAAGTTGATACACACACTTGTGAAAAAATCCGCATTAAAAAGGATTATAACCAAACAAAAAAAACATGATTCGTGCTTCTCTTTCCGGTCCACGATCATCAACTTAATTTCAGTTGGTCTTACAGCTACCCTGATTGAACTAATACTAGAATAGAAATCGGATGCTTCAATCAATTCTTCTTCTGTAGTAAATTCAGTGAGTGGGCAAAAATTAAAGTGGCAGAGAAATTAGAGCTCACAATTTTGGGAGCGTGAAGAGAAAACTTGGTGAGGCGAGGGCACTCCGCAACCGTCTTCACGCTTCGAATCGCGCTGTCAACTGTCCTCTTCATCTCGCCTCCCTCAGCGAGCGTGGGACGGGGCACAATTTGGCCCAGATGATAGGGGGGAATCCATCATTAATGAGCTTTTCTGAAGGGGAACTTGGTGGCCTTTGGACTATCGGATGATATGGGCCCAAAGGATCTGTTGCAGAACACTTTGGGCTAAGGATCTGTTGAGATTCTTAAGGAGGGTGTCAATAGGCCGATTCGGGCCAGGAATTTCACCAGACCCGAGTACCGCCTAATGGTATAGGTACAAAGATCCGGGTCCAATCAACTACGGCAAAACATGTGTCGTTGCTTTTCTTGAAAGCGTTAAGACATAGATTTTGATCATTACTTCTTTCTAATCATATTTAAAGTATGATGCTTTATCAATTTCATACATGAAAAATGTAAGAGTGTATAAGTAGTTTACCGATATTTAAAAAATAAAATTCAAAGCAAATTCGAATTAAAATTTAAATAAACTACGATGCTTGGTTCCAAATTCACAATACCATACCGGTCCTTTGATATGCTTGCAATGCTTTTCCGTATAAACTTCACTAACGGAAAGTTGATACTCGTGAGACAACGGCATTGCTGATAAATCCTGATCTTGTTACAAAATGTTCAGAATTTGTAAATCCTCACTATGAACAGTATTGAACTCTCATCGACTAAAAGGGTTAAGGAAGTTGAGATTATTTACAACGATCTTCGAGGCAACATGCACCATAGCGATTTCTTACACCATCGGAAGTGTACAGTTCCCTTATTGATTGTCTTCTTTTACTGCCCTAACAGGATAGTCTCCGTCCAACATTTCGTCATCATCATCAAGTTCATCCAACTCATCTAGTATAGACTGGTTGACCTTTTTGCGAGATTGTCTCCTGTGCTTCTTGGGTTCTAATCTTGGTTCAGCTTGCTTGACACCCAGTTCTCCAACCTTGAGCCTAATCCAAATTCCATTCCAGAAGTCAGAACAGAAAATAACGCAATTTGGGGGAAAAATGCAGGGAGTATAGCAATTTAAAAAATTCAGAAACAATAAGCTATAAGTAAAAGCTTTGGCAACAGAAATGTATCTAACTTTTTCATAAGCATGCATGATTCAGTTATTTCAGCTTTCAGAAATTCTGATCTTCAAACTCAATGTAACTTATGCGATGTGGCGAAGAATATATTTAACTGTGATTGCGTTGAACATACCTCACATCACTCTCTCTTTTCGTTCCAACAGTCCTCAGTTGAAACTCCTCTCTAATCTTAATCTCATCAAGAAGCTGAAGATAGTATGCATATCTTTCCCAGTCACCTTTCACAAGGCACCCTGGTTCACCTAGATGCAGGCAATCACTGAAAGAGCATTTTCCAGGTCCATTGTCTTTCAGCATTTTTTGGATCTGAGAAGGAAAAATGAATCAGTCATTCAGTTTGAAAACTGAAGATAGATATAGTGGCTAATTGACAGATGCATAGAACTAAGAGAATAGAAGAAGAGTTAATAGCAGAAACCTCTGGAAAATATTGCGGAAGGGATTGCTTCGTTACTTTCATCAAACTAGGCTGATTAAATCCGGGAGTGTCAGCAAGATATCCTCCTCCAGACAATGGAAGCAATGAAACATTTCGAGTGGTGTGCTTCCCTCTTCCACTCCTTGTTGACACTTCCCCAACACGCTGCTCTTCAAACCACTTGCTACCCAGAATCTGCACAAGTGATATTCCGAGTGGGGGGAGAGTCTTTAAATAATTTAAAGAATGAAGAAATACAGAATAAGCAAAAAAACATTATATATAGACCAAAGAGAAAACCTACAGGCTCAAACCAATTATCCTCTTCAGTAGCCGCAAGAACACTTTTATTGCCTCTTAATGCATTGATCAAACTTGATTTACCAACGCCACTAGGACCAACAATTACAGAGGTCTGGTCTCTCAGAATGAATTGCAGCGTATCCAGTCCACGTTTAGTATCAACACTACAAAGAACTGGCTCATAGCCCCAACCACGAAGCCGAGATTTCCACTCCACCAGTGTCTTCAGAAGTTGATTTCACCAGAAAGTCAATAATGATGAGGAATCAGGACAGTATTACATTACGATAAATAAGGGATATTCGAGTGCATATAGGAAACAATTAGACCAACATGACACTGAGATCATTAGTGTTAGCATGTGATTGCAGAGAAAAGGAGTAAGAACTGTACTACTAAAGCGAGACCTGTATCGCTAATAGCATTACCAACATTATTGAATAACGCTTAAGAAAAATTTACATACAGTAAAAAATAATCCTATATTTATGGACTTTAATGATTGATCTCGAGAACAACTTACAGAGTTTGCCATAAATCATTCAAATTAAGCAGCATAACATGTCCAATATCATTGACCCACTCTAATCAGTTGCGAAACGATTCACTTAAACTGGCTATGCTCTCAGGTCAATATTCAGAAAAATACAAGTATAAATGCAATTTCATACCGATTCATCAACGAGCTCCGCCTTATTCAGCGCAAGCGTGAGGGGGATTCCAGTAGATTCAGCCTCCACAAGGAACCTAGTAAGCATAAACGGTTCAATTTTCGGCTGCTCCAACGAAAAAAGCACCAGCAGATGATCGACATTCGCCACAGGAGGATCCAAAATCTCACTCTTCCGCTGAAACACATTTTCAATCATTCCTCTCCTGTCCACCCAATCAATCGACCCAACCAGAACCTTATCCCCCACAAGCACTCGCCTCCTGATTTTCTTCAAGACAGCCTTCACCACGCACAGCAGCTCCACCCCCAAACTTGCAGAATCTTCGGGCTGCGAAGCGGAATTCACGACTACGCGCATGAAATTGGCTTGCGATGAGGCGACGGTGCCGACTGCCTGATTTTCCGTCAGCGGAAGCTCATCGTCGGGGGATAGGGTAGGAGCAAGAGCGGAGAACTGCTTCTTAAAGGTTTCTCGAGCTCTGAGAAGATTCTTCTGAGGTTGCTGGTGCTGGTGCTGCCTTCTGACATTGATAGGGTTTTGGTGGTGGCGAGCAGCGGCAGAGATGAATCGTTGCTGGCATAGAAAACCTGTGGAGAGGAAGTGGGGTAGTTTCTGGCGGAGCACAGAAATGGAAGCAATAGTCATGGTAAATACATGAAGAAAACAGAGAAACTCGACGGTGTTTCTTCCACAGTAGAGAGAGAAACCGGAAAAGGGAGAGTGAGAGCTTAGGTAAAAGTAACAGAGGGAGGGAGGGAGGGAGTGTGTATAGAGACGGTGGTGTATGTATCGATCTAATCCCCAGTTCCAGTAACCGCTACTAAACAGATTCTCAACTAATCAAACTTCCGGAATACTCCGAGTCTGAGGACGCCCATCCCATCATCCCACCTCCCACCGATAAATTTCGATAAACTTTGTGTTAATCACAATTCACTTTATGGCCCAATTCTTCAATCCAATCCAGGCCCATAGGACTTCACAGACGGACCAGGCTTGGGCGAAAAACTATTTATGATCCAGTAAGGGAAAAAGGTCAAGTACACATTCCCTACAATTTTGTCTTTTTATTATTATGGTGGGGTGCCAATTGGACTGCTAAAAAGAAATGTTAATTTATGCTATCTTTGCTACGACATCTATAAATATAATTCATACACCACTTCTAACTTCTAACTTCCCATTACATCTATCCCTTATTTTTTAATTTAAAAAATAAAGTTATCTATATATGAGGATGAATTAAAATAGAGGCATGCATGAGCATGACGCCGCCCACATGCTCCCACAAATACACTCCCGCTTCTATATTAATAACAAATAATACACCATTACATTTTAGGCAAAAACCCTCAATATTGTAATAGTGCCTAAATTAATTGTTTTTTTTTTGTAGTCATTTAGATAAGCTTTGATCATTTAATTATTTCTTGAAAAAACTCATAATGCACCTCTTTCTGATTTATTCGTCATTTTTACCTTTTAGCACCATGTGTGTATTTAAATATTTGTACAAGCTACCTACTATAATTAATAAGTCCTTTCTTTTTATCTAAATTATTCGTGAATGAGATGCATTTTATTATTATATATATATATATATTAATTGGGCTAATAATTAACGAAAACATATTATTGATATACATCCAATTATGATCCCAACAAACATATTTTTATATGTAATCGTGCTCCTCCATTTGCTGTACTAATCAAATTCTTTGAAGAGCCAAGAATCCTAGAAAGAGGCATGATGCCTTCCTTGAAATTTTCATATGCAATTCCACATGACCCATGCGTTAAACAGAAGGCCTTTTGCTTAAGCAGTTCGGATTGTTTTTTTTTTTGTTACAAATTTTATTGGATCTTTTATATGGTTTATATATGCCATGTATATAAAAACAAATTTAATAAAATAATTAGCGTAATACATGTATCATATCGTAGTCCTGTAAACATTGATCCATTTTTTTGGTCAAGTACGTAAATGGGTTGAGATTTAGTGAGGTATGTTAACAGAAAAAGAGAAAATGACATTTATATCCCCAAGGTTAGGCTAAAATTTTCAAACACTTTCTGTCTTTTAAAATTATAGGTACATTTTTCGAGAGGTGTAGTGTAATATTTTTTAGGGAGTGTTTGTGGTAAACTTTGCCTATGAATAGGTAGTGAAGTTGTAATTACAATTGTAACGTCAAGAGGTGTACGTAACTGTAATTTTATAAAAGTCAGGAAGTGTTTTGTGTATTTTGACTTAACTTAATGGAAAGTCAAAGTGATTTACCCAAACTAGACCCAATGGAGGAGGACTAAAATGAAATAGAAGCATAGTACAATATATGAGACCCAAGCATTGCACCAGAAGATTGACTTTGACAAAATCCAAACCAAGAAGAAGGGAATTCTAAACTAAGACTATGAATTTACATGCATGGACTTAAACCAGTAATTAGAAGTGGGTTCAAGAATCATTGTGTTGCTCTGATCATCAAAAGAAGAGCTGTTGGTCTAGTTGGTTGAATCCATATCCATCCCATGATGACAGCATTGAGTCTACACTCTCAACCCATTTCTGCAGATCACCAGACGTACTACTTTCTTCATGAATGGAAACATTGCTGGACTCGGCTGCAGTCGAGTTGTGATAACTCACTGACACTGCTGAATCCTCATTGCTGTAACAATTAGTGGAATAGTTACTGTTCTGATTTCTCACCCACAAGTCCATGTCATGACTCCTGCACATCATCTCATAGTTATTTATCAGATGAACAGCACTGCTCTCATCACTCTTCTCGATTTCTGCTTCTGCTGTTATCATTAATTCAGCTGCATTCTGATGATCAGAAACCTTTTCTTCTTCATTCCCTAAACTCCGCTTGATTAGTTCTGATTCAGTTTTCTGCTCATGATCAACATTTTGTTTGGGGTGAATGGGGTGGTGTGTTAAGGGGTCTATTCCAAGGAGTCTCAGCCTCTTCTTGATTCGAGTGTTCCAGTGGTTCTTGATTTCATTGTCGGTTCGCCCCGGAAAATGAGACGCAATCTTAGACCACCTGCAAGAACATACAAGTAGCCAAACTGTTTAATTCTCAAGAATCAGACAAACAGATAAGAGAGTGAGGGATAGGATGAGAATGCGTCATTGATTACCTGTTACCAAGACGGGCATGAAGCTCTATAATCTGATTCTCTTCCATTTCTGACAGCTCCCCTCTTTTGAGGTCAGGTCTTAGGTAATTAATCCATCTTAATCGACAGCTCTTACCACATCTCAACAAACCTATCAGTACATGCATCATTAAAACAAAAACATTAGTAGTACAATGAATACATGGAATTAAAACAATTGATGATATTTATTAATAACCTGCAAGCTTAGGAACCATTCTCCAGCACTGAATGCCATTGTTGAGAATAAAAGTGATGAGCTTGTGGTCTTCTTCCATAGTCCATGGACCTCTTTTCAGACCAACTTTATCACAACAAGGTTGCCTTCCCATGTTGTAATTAATTAGTCACAACTAAAAACTAACTGCTAATTAGGAGGATAAAATCGAACAGAAGAGACCAGCAAATTTATAAGGATTATACATATATAAATGAATGATGTAGGTAGCTAGTGGCTTTACTACTGTTTGGGGAAATTAATATAAGGTTTTGATGGTAAAGCTTGTTGAGATGGGAAGGAGTTTATATTACAAGGAGGGGAAGATTCTGAGAGATAATAATGGATGCAGGGTTGGACATAAATAATGAAAAGGGGCTGGTTAAAGGGGGAAGGCTAAGGTACATGATTGAATGAAAAAAGCGTGATATGGGGTCAAGGCCTAAAAAGCGTGGATGCATATAATTAATTGAAGTTAGAAATAATTTACACAAAAGGGATCCTTGTTTCTTGGTTGACAAATTCTACAATAATTAATTAATATGCAACAAAAATGAAAAAATGTTTGTTAATGATGGGATTCCTATATATATTAGGTGGCGTCAAGGCTGCCTGGTTTTGTCGTTGGGAGCAACCCAACTCTTGTTTTAATTACTTGCAACCTTTACTACTACTACTATCTATATTGATGTAGATGCCCAACTTAAGTTAAAAAGGTATCTATTGGGAGAACTCATTTCAGATAGAAAACACACAAAATGACAAAAAGAAAAGAAAAAAATGGTATTGGATGTACTTATCAGAAATGACATATATCGATGATGATCCAACTCACTTAAACCTCTTGAATAATTGTTGGAATCATTAAGGTATATATGTTACTATCTCTTATTTGTCATATATGAACCTAAACTTTTCAAATTTACATAAACCAATAACACATAAATGATGCTCAAACTGATGCCCTTTCCATCTCTACTGCCCAAGTTATTCAAAATTGAGGTGCAACATATATAATGAAACCCTACTACACTCATATTTGCACAAGTCAGGTAGAAAGGTGTAATGGGCCGCATATGTCAATAGTTCACCTCATCAACAATGGGCCACATTGATAATGGACCTTGAACTTGACCCAGTCAAAATCTTCCCGAGCCAAGATCGGCCCAATACTGATCTATAAAAAAAAAAGCCCACTAATCAAATGGCAAACGCTAAATTATTTGATATAATTATACGTAACTATTTATGATATTTGTTTTTATCTATTATATACATTATTTTTTTAATTAAAATTTATTAAATTTATTAATATTAATAAAAATTATTATATACAAAATTATATTTAATTTTAATTAATTTATTATTTACTTATTACTAGTTAAATAAATTTTTTTTAATCAAACTATTCGTATAAGAATGGAATATTAACCTGTGAAAATATATAATGATATTTTTATAGATAGTTCCTTTACAGGTAGTTCCTTTATATGATCATATTTTTATATCACCCCAGACTAGCATCCAAATGGAATATTCTGGCTATGGAGTGATATCCGGCGAGAACTCTGTTACTCCGGCGATCTCAATTCGAGAAACGGTTCTTTTCCCCGACCAGGCGCTGGTTTTCCTGAAATATCCTCCGTCTGCCTCTCTATTTACCAGAGATGACATCAAGTGTATATATTTACCCCTCAACTCATCTCAAATGTGTATATATCTACGGTCAGGAAGAACTACTGACCCTTCAAAGTTCAAATGTGTTTACGGGTGGAAATTTGACGAAGGCAAACTTCGTTTTGTGGGCCGACGTCGTTTCTGCTGCTCAAGAGATTGTCAGGTGCAGAACCCCTCTGAGTGTCCTGAACAATCCACAAACATTTGGTATCAGCAGCTTTACTGATTCGATTAAGGTTTCGGTTAGGGTCGTTGGTAAGCGGACCCTCAGTTGCATGGCACGGTTGAAACATCACTTCAGCCCAAATCCAAGGTCTCGTGATAAACAACAGAAAATGTGCGTTTGCACCATGTTGAGAAATCAAGCTGGATTCTTGCCTGAATGGATCATGTACCATGCTCGAATAGGAGTCCAACACTGGTTCATATATGATAACAACAGCGATGATGAGATAGAGTATGTTTTAGAATCGCTCTTGGGGTCAAATTATAATGTGACACGACATGCGTGGCCTTGGATCAAGACACAAGAGGCCTATCGCTACATGACATTGTCAATAATAAGTCTAGACCTCGTGAGGTGGCTGAGGTGCGTGTCTCGTGCCACAGTTTTGGGCCATCAGGCCAGAAAAAGCACCCAACAAGAGGAGTAATGGCCGCTTATACATGTCGACTGGCTGCACCGGAGAGGCACAAGAGTATAGTGAAGCCAGAGGCGCTGCATTCTTCATTAATCAATACAGTGCATCATTTTCATCTGAAGCCCAAGTTCAGACACGTGAATATGAATACAAGTGTTGTGGTGAGTAATCACTACAAGTACCAAGTGTGGGAAGTGTTAAGGAGAAGTTCTATAGGAGGGTGGCCACTTATGTGTCAGACTGGCAGCAGGAGAGAAATGTGGGTTCCAAAGACCAGGCACCCGGTCTGGGAACCAAACCCTTTTAGCCATTGGATTGGTCTACTAGATTTTGTGAAGTTAATGATACCGGGTACTTGAGACTTGCACCAACCCGAGAACCGGGTTGTTACCATGGGAGTGTTAGAGGAGCAGAGCAAAAACGTTTGAAAATAAATAGTAGGAGTTTTCTTTTGTCTTTCTTTCTTGGTCTCTTTTTCTTTTATCATACGAGTTTGATGGTAGCGTAGAGATAGATAATTTAAGTGATTAATTGTGTATATATGTGTTCGTGTGTATGTATAATCTCAAATAGCAAAAGGTGAATACGTTATCTAGTTGTACTTGTAGAATCTGCATGAGTATTTATTTGGTGTAGAATGGGAACTTAAGATTAGGGCATAAACTGGTTTGCTGCAAAATTGACTTAGGAAAATTTTAGGAAAATTTTAGTTCAAATTCAATTAAATTAAATTTTAATTAATTATATGATAAATATAATATATTTGCTCTGTAATTGAATTGATTTGACTAAATTTGATTCGAATAAAAAATTTTCAATTGACTTAACGTAGTTATGTCAATATTTTACATCATCATTACGAGTGGTTAAAGATAGATCACATTAAAATATTGATATATGCTACTTTAAGAATAATTTACTGTAATAATGCCATAAAACATTAAGACAAGTAGGGTTTTATAATTTTTTTTTTGGGTTAATTCTAAGCCACTGATGAGGGAAAATGCATAAATTACAAAAATACCCCCTATTTTTAGCACTTTTTCATGCATCCTATGACTGCATCCTATGACTGCGCGCAGGTGGAGCCCAGTGCACAGGTATAGCAGCGGCGGTAGCAGGCTTTACAGGGGTGACATGGCCCGCTTTCATTGGAGTCACGTGTCGCACACATAGAGGGTATTGTACAAGTATAAATAGCCTTATTTATTATTATTCAAACAGGTTTCACCACTTATTTTTACCGTCATATTTATGGTCTCACTCGATCTCGTTAACATATTTTGGATCTCGCCTTTTCTAACTTAAGTATCGGAGGGCCATCGCTGAGAGCTTCTCGGCTAGTCTCACGTTTGCTGTGTTCTCAGGATCCACTTCAGGTAATTCGAAAGAAGGGTTCAACAATCTTAACCCAGCGATCCGATCTAGCGACCCGATCCGAAAATCCTGATTTCGCGCGACTTACATCAGCCACTAAGAAATAAAAAGAGATTCAGATTTTTTGAAAAAACTTTTTTTTTTTTTTATGACGACTGCTTCTTGAAAGATTTGACCAATTGAGAGTACGAGTTCCACAGTAAGTAATTTGCACTTGCAACACGGAAACACTCCCCAAACTAGCCGTTACTCTCCAAATATAAGAACCCCACTCCAAGAAATTTGACCGTTACGTCCACCTCTCTTCTTCCTCGCCCCCATACTAAGCAGTATCTTCTCCCTATTGGAAGGGCTTCAACGAAATGCTGGCCACAGAGTATCCCAACAAAAGCCCAGAAAACCCTGAAAGTGCATCTCAGAAACAAGCCGAAACCACCGAAGATGGCCCAAAAAATGAAAATTTGTTCAGTCCAAGGTTTCGATCGGTCGCCGCCATGGCTGGTTGGGATGAAGAGGCGCTTCTCGTCGCAAGCCTCATCGTTGAAGACACCCCCGATCGCCACTTCAAGCACAAGAAAAGATCCGATCTGAAGAGTTTCAGAACCCCACCAACAAATTCAAGAAGGTTCAACCGTATCTCTTCTTCTCAATATTTTTTCAATTATGCGTGTATGCTTATTTTTCGATTCGTCGTCATTCTGGGATTTTTTAAAAATTTTCCGTTTCCGGTTGGTGGTCCCGTTTTATATTGAGATTTATTTTCTCCGTGATTTTGTTTTGGAAATTTTCCTTTCTTGTATATTGGGTTTCCCTTATCTTTACATGGTCAAGAGGTTTTCTGTCCACACTTACGAGAAGAAAATCTTTCGAGTATGTAACTCTGTTCTTCTTAAATATAGATTGAGCCTTGAGGGCTTTGGTTTTCTTGTTCTATTATTGCTTTCTGGTTATGGAAGTAAAGAAGCGGTTTATGGCCTTCTGCCGCCGTGCTTTTGCTGTTGCTTCCTCAATTAGAATAGCCTCTATTATTCTTGTTTCAATCGGGATGTTAATGTGGGGTGTCTACAGAAAACGCAAGGCTCAGAGGAGAAGTCCCCCCTCGATCCCGGTAGCTGTTCTTGATCTTGATGAAGATGATCCGAAACCAAAACAAGGTCGCTTGATGTTCTCTGTTTCCCTTTTTTCTTTATGTTTTTTGCTCCATACTAAATTTTGGGTTCTGATTCTCTTTACATCTTTGGCTTTAACAACTTACTACAGAAAGTGAGAACATGAATAAAGAGTCAAAAACAGACACTACTGCAGAAATAGAGAAGGATAGAGAAGATGGGGTGAACACCAAGGGCAATGGTGTTTCGGGCTCAAGTGCTGCAATACCATGCATGGATAGGCTTCGAGAAGAACTTTCCTGTGCAGTAAGACTTCATTCATGATAATTAGCTTTCCTTCTTCCTGATCCTAGTGGCACGATGATATGCGACTATCTTGAGTATTGACATCTAACTTCATTCAACTTGGCAGATCTGTTTGGATATATGTTATGAGCCGAGTACCACATCTTGTGGACACAGGTAAAGCCAAACTAGATGATGATTTCGTTTTTTTACTCTGTTTGTCTATCAGATGTCCTCAATAACCAAACTCAACCAGGGACCTGAGAATGGTTTATTCTCTGTTCTTGCAGTTTTTGCAAAGTATGTTTGCGTTCCGCGGCTGATAAATGCGGGAAGAGGTGCCCCAAGTGCAGACAGCTTATCAGGTAGATATGTTGGCCAACAATATTTTTGTCTAGTGTATCATTAATTTCATATTATCCGATGATTTACTTGTATAATCTGAAATTTGGCAGCAATGGGAGATATTGCACAGTGAACACAGTTCTTTGGAACACTATTCAGCTGCTATTTCCCCAAGAAGTAGAAGCAAGGAAGGGGGCTGCTGATGCTGCTATTTCTGCCTCAGATAGGCAACAACCTCAACAGGGAACAGGAGCAAGAACTAGAAGTCATTCTTCTCGTAACAGAGCTGTTGAAGCCTTAAACAGTCCAG
>NC_026159.1:1495270-1511233 GCF_000512975.1 Sesamum indicum
AATGCAATGCATCAAGAAGCAGCCATTCTTCCCGTAACAGAGCTTTTGAAGCCTTAAATAGTCCAGAATCTGAAGGCAGGGGTGCAGAGAGAAGAAGTCATCCTACCAGAAGTCGGATTTCTCGACCTTCTGGAATGTTGAATAGAGGAGATGCTGGCATTAGGACAGCATTGCCAAGCCAGGATGAGGATGCGGCATTGGCTTTAAGACTGCAGCGGGAAGAATTTATGGAGGCTTTTAGGGTACCCGAACAGCATAGAAGCTCATTTGCAGTGGCTAGAGCTAATTTAAGGGCTATGGCTTCTAGGGCCATTAACATTCGGATTAGGGGCCGAACGGATTAGCATAGGAAGAAACATTATGGTCAACTCTTCTGTTTTTGACACTGGTAAAAATGTGCTAATTTTTGTGAATAGCAGGTACAACCTATTTCCTCATTTGCAGTGGCTACAGCTAATTTAAGGTTATAGGGATATTAACATTCGGATCAGTGACCGAACGGATTAATTGGTGGCCTCCTCCATTGGAATGTCATATAAGAAACGTTATTATTATGATTTGCAACTCTCTGTTTCCGACACAGGTAAAACGTGCCAATTTTTGCAAATATTGCTACAAAGACCGGATAAAAACTATTTTTTTGGTGAGAAGACATCTCAAACATTAAAATCAGTATAATGTTTGACAAAGATCAGTGGTAAAGAATGGTACAAAAAGCATGTCATAAACTATCAAAATTCCATGTAGGACCAAGAAATACAGAATTTTACAAGCTCTCGAGGCTGCTGTGTGTACCTAACTGAAAAAACATCTCACGTACAACTGAGGAATGTCAATGTCTGTGGGAATGCTTTCTGCTCCTATGGTATGTCTCACCCTTGTTTCGGTTCCTTGTCTGGATGATTCTAAAAGCAAGGGAAATGACTCCAATTGCAGCCATCGCATAAAACGCCCTGTATGGTGCTAATGCCAAGGCTGAAAGATAGGAAAAATATCCACCAAGGAGATAAGCTAAACTTAGTCTGATTTCCCGCAATGGAATGCCAGGGATGGGAAACAGGAAGAAATTGAATTCAGGCTTAGAATCGCATAAACCATGCAAGATGACGCCAGTGCAAAGTAAAGAATCGTAAAACCATGGAAACCTCTGACCATTACCAGTTCGCTGCAAACATAAAGTCGCTATGTGAGTGCCAGAATATATTTTAAATGAGAAAATTACATAAGGCAAGGGAAAACATGGAAGAAATATCATTCTAAATGGAGATACAACTGGAGTAACTCTCAACTAACACAGATCAGGTTTTGTTACGGATTTATCGATGTTCAAGAGATGCAGCAAATGCTTCAGATAATGCATGAGAAATGTGCAAGCCGTAGTCAACACTAATCTTCCCTATTTCTCCTCTTTTTTTGGAGTATATTGATGGAGGCAGAATCAGGTATCAAAATACCAGTCCTCGTGTAAGTAAATAATTTGAGAAAATTAAATACCATATTTTTTTCATTAAAAAACACTGGTGCTTCAACAGACTATTGCTATGTCAATCACAAGCTTCATTGTGGTTAAAATTAATTTATTGCAGCAGAAGCAAGAAGGTCAAATCATGCCAGGCTTTGAAGAATAAATATAAAACAAAAGGCAAAAGACTACAAGATTTTTTTGAGATCTGTTATAATTTGAAAACACACCAACCTGAGATTCTACTGCTTAATCATTACCACAGAGTAATTTTTATACATGCAACTCTACCTAAGAAGCACATTTATTTTCTCTTTTCATAAAATTAGAGTAATGAGAAACCTCTAGTCTTCCTCAGCCAAACATTGAAACTCACTGTACTACAAGCATTGTTTGAAAGTTTAAATTGGCATTCCATCAAATAAAGATATGACGAAGTAGGGTTCAATATGGAAGTGAGCAGGTACTTTTAACATTTCAGGTGAAAAGATTGTGGTAACCACAACATACCTGAAGCCAGCCCACAAGTGAAGGGACAAACATTAACGTTGCAACCAAATGTAAAAGAAGCAAACCATGCCGGTGGTGGAAGACATCCAACTGCGTGTCACTGTAGCTTCTTGTTGACTGCGGGCTACCAGTGTGGGTCTCCTTCACAAGAAACAGTTTGCTAATGTCACCATCATGCTTGTTGTTGTACAGCATTGAGCCAGTTTCACCATCATTTCCAGATTCATAGAACTCCTTGGTGTTGACATGGCTGCGAAATGAAGCCATCAAAAAACTGTTTACAAAGAGAAAATGACACTTAGAACATATTAAACAAGGATAATTAATAAAATACCAAGTAAATTTGGCAAAGAATAGAAGTAGACAGCAAAAGAAACAGACCAAAGAACTTATCTCTCAGACAACCATAAGTACACACTACAGCCTCAAGAATTCAACATAGATTTTGTTGTTCTATTAGTCTCTAGTTGAGGAGTCAGGTACTTGGATATAGCCGAGGTTGTTCTTGCACTGAAGTCAATATTTCTAGTCTGACAGCCTCTGGAAAACAAGATTACTTACTTTATTCCTGTAATCCTGGATGATTAACTTTTAGGGGAGCAGATTAGCGTGTTTAAAATAAAGACCTTCACCCCCACCCCTGCAAAACCCAACATTCTGAGGGCTAGCCCCTCTAATTCACTTCTGGATTTAATTGCATGCTCTCAGACAAAAGTTACATCTAGGAAACAGGTCTCCTGGCCATATTGCTTATTGCTAACAAAATGTTGTGGCTGGTGCAATACTCAAAAGTTTTCTGTAATCCTTTGTCTCTATTGCCTAATCATGAATGGAATCTTTTTCTAGGTCATTAAAATGAAAAGAAAATGCCCTTCACAGCCTGTCGAAAAATTTCGGGCTGCTAGGTTGACCAAATAAGATTTACATCTGTAAACAGACCTCCAGTATGAAGCAGCTCTTCACTATGTACCATAAACTAATGTAACATGGTCAATTATTCCATGCACAACTCAACTCCGATGTAATAATGCTAAATGGCCAATGTAAATGAGAATCACAAGCGTGTATAAACATCTATTGGCAATTCAAGCATTCTAGTAAAAGCAATTATAAGGAAAGGAAACTGTCTGACGGTACCTAAACAGTGCGTTGTGGCAGCACAAAGCATGTGATAGGAGCAATACAAAGAGACCCAACGCTGGATGCACAAGACACACCAAGGCAATGGCAACCAATGATGTAATAAACACAGGATTCACCGATAAAATTCTTACCACCTGCTCCATGAAAGAGATTAGGTGAGGCATACAAGTCACCTTTAGATGATTGGTTCTCACAAAGCAACATGGAACTGTAAGAATTGAATTGCAGGAACTAATCAGGAAGTATAATCAAAGAACTGGAAACGTATCTTTTACTTGGTTCATTACTTAGCTTTTACCATTTCTAGAAATGTAGAAGCAAAATGAATAAGATACCAAACCTTCTTCATATTAGGATTCAGGATGCTAATTGTATGTCTTCACCAGAAGTGCAAGGTTACCTTATTAGAAGCAAAGGTTGATGACATATTGATGAACCATTGGACACAAGAAAAACAGAAATTCCCTTCCCATACTTGCCACCTACAAAATTGAACTTGTTTCAGCTTATAATAGAATATAATGAAGTCTCAATCTCAATTGCCATGGAAACAGGGAGTTTGAAGTTAAATTGCAAGGCTGTTTATAGAAACTTAGTAAGGACATGACATGTGGCTGACACAACTAAGACTTCGAATAGGAATGGCACTGCTCTGACGTTATAACTACACAGGAATTGTAGTCGAGCCAGTGAATACAGGGCTACTCACCGTTTCCTGATGAATACATGGACAGTGCCAGCCGAATAGAAAACCAATAGGGAAACTAATATCAGCACAACTATCACCCCATTTGCAAAAACGTAGCAAAGTATTGAGACGATAGAGAAACTTATAATCGGAGGAAGTGGTTCAGAGCTTAAGAAAGAAAAGAGCACAGCAAAAAGAATGGGAAATGTGACAAAGAAGGCAAATGGCTTTGGCATTCTCAAGTTCGATTCCACAGCAGATAGCACTGACGGTATCGGGTTATCAAGTTCCCATGCATACGCCTGCCGCATCAGTGCGAAAAACACAACAGCAAAGCAAAGACCACTGATCTGCATGCAGTTGGTTTCATTAGAACCAGAACTCAAGAGAAATTTATCAATCACAATGAATTCTAGCTTAAAACATATTGACAATCAAGTTTGATTAAACAATGTGATGAGTAATTTGTAGGCAGTAATTCAATCATTTTATGAGGTTTTCTGTTTCCGTAAGGCTTGAGAAAAGAAACCAAAAATATACTACATTATCAAACATCTAGGTCCAGAACTATGTTAAGATTTTTAATTCACCAGGTAAAAGATAGTATCTTATAATGAAAGAAAAATGTAACCAATTAGACAATACTGAACAACTCCTCAAAGGTAAAGGATTAGCATCCACTTTTAGAAATAGGCATATGACTAAAATTTCACAAACCCGTAAAATCCAACTGAACATTTTATTAGTTTTGAGAAGTGTAGTTGGTAGTAAAGAATATACCTGAGAGAAATATAAAAGCAAGAATCTACCAGCAGCAGCAGTGAGAGAAACACGAATAGTACTTCTATAAGAGCAATGTGGGTCTACCTACAGAGAAATTGCAGAGACAAATTATCCAAAATTATCTGGTGGAAAACAAATATCAATTCTTAAGTCGAGTGGATGTACCAGTAAGAAAACACTCGTCTTGTCAGACTCTTGAGAAGAAGTCCAGAGTGCTGGAGAGGAATCCACAACAATCGTTTCAGAATACAAATTCGGAAATACATGCAGACCAGATGTCCCATCCCAAGCAAGCGCCACAGGCGGGAAACAGCGAAGCCTACAAAGTCCTGCACTCCAGGGAATCAATCACTACATGCAAAATGAGAGCTGATGAGGCAACAAGATCCAGAGTTCTATTTGTAGATGCCAATAAGGCTTTTCTGGTAACTCCTAAATTAAAGAAAGCAATCTAACCATTTACAATCACAATAAAAATATCAGAAATAGAATAAATTAATTGTAGATTTGGCATTCTTATTCAGTTCAGACAAAGCCCATGGATGTCCAAACCAAAAAGAGTACAACCATATAAGCCAGAGCTAACCATCAATCCAGGAGGGATTTAATAACCTAAATGTAAAAGCTGTCTTACATGTGTTCAGTGATGAAGCTTCAAGGTGATAAAGGAGCATACGAGTGCCTATACAGTGAAGGTCAATTGTGGCTGTCAGAGTATTGAGTCGCATTTTTGTTAACATCTGATTCTTAAAAAGCTTTTGTCCTGCCTGAAAGGTTGGTTGTAGGTGGTTGCTTTAAGATGTATTTTGCATGAAACCACACCTGATTAGTTTTCATGTTAAGTAGGAAGCTTCATTGTCTGAAAATTCCAAGAGAAAGCTATCATGTAAAAGATTTTAGTAAATATGGATATAAAGTTTTACAACATGCCATACAACCAGTGAACCACAGATTGTCAACAGAGTCACAGCCCTGCGGAGTGAGAGAAAGTCCACTTCCCCCAACAATTTGGAGTGGTTGAAAATTACCAAGTTTAAGACGAACTTTCAAGAAATTGGGACAGCTCAAAGATCATACAAGCCAATTACTGAAACTTGTGGTATGGGATTGATGAGAGAGGACACTTACTACTAATTTCCAGATCGCCTGGATCTTCAAATTCAGATTTCTTAATTCCACAGCCAGTTGATTCAAGGGATAAAGAAACAGGAAGAAGGCCTAAGCTAATAGAGAATGTAAGATTGAGAGTAAGAGGATGATCCTCCTTCAAATTCACAACCTGCAAAAAAATGAAGTCAAACAACAATAAGTCACTATTACCCAAGCAAGTGTCCAAGTTTCCTAACTTCACCAGTGGCTAAGCTATATCTCGGAAGTCTTAACCTTTTCCGAAAACACTGAATGAATCAGCCGGTAAGGAGAGAATACTTGCTCCCCATCCTTGGGATTGAAAAATTGCCCAACTCCCATAGAAGCAGCAGGTGGAGGTCTACCTGAAACAGTCTGATGAGAACAGGAAGTTAACGTACTTAAGTTACAAGTTACCCTCCAACCCCTAACCCCAAAAGAAAATTAGAGAAGAGCTTATTTGCTCATTATATTAATGATAGCTGCACAAGTATGTAAGAAGGAAAAGGAGCAGTCTTTCTAAGTATTAGGCCCTTCTCGTATTAGTTGTTCTTGTCAAAAAGCTCCAAAACTAAAACTAGTCTGACAGTTAACCTTCATGAGAGTCAATGCAGTAGTTTATTTGCGGATACTGATAAAAGAGAGGGGCTTCTATGATGAAATTTAGACCAACAATCATTAAGAAATGCACATATTGAAAAAGCAGTTTATTACAAAACCTTACATAACATGCATAAAACATATACCAATGCCAAAAAAAGAAATCATAAGCTTTAAGAAAATATACCGGGCGAGGTGCCACAGAGATTGTCAGGAACCTGAAGCCATGCATATCCTGAGGGCTCAACCAAAATATAGCAGATGGAGGAGCTTGCTCAGTTTGACCACCTGGCTCAATCTTACAGAACAAATGAGCATGCTCAGAAAGGAGTCCATAAATTTGGCGTGCTAAAACCCTGTCTATAACAAGGACGTAACATATAATACCTGCCTCGGAGCTGGTCCAGATGGAATATGCACCATTTTTGATGTGACTTCCACGACATGTTTGTCTGTTGAAAACACTGATGCTGATGTTCCCTTCTCGCGCCAAAGATGAAGTCGCACGCCAGAACAAGGTGAGAGATTCGTGACAAAAACAAAATGATCTTTCCCACCTTGACCCTGAAAATTGAAAGAGCTCTATGAATTGAACCTGATGGGTTATCAGCATTATAGGCCATCATTTTATTGATAGGGCAAACACAAAGCTACTAAACCTCTTATTTCAGAGAAAGGATAAATTTGCTTAGCTTTTAGGTTATAGGCCTCATAATAAATCAAATTATATAAATTACAGGTGGGGCTATATTTTACCGAATTCAAAAGTTGTCATAAAATGCCCAGATTCACGAAGATATAACAAAAAGCCATAAAATTAATAGGAGATCACGTAAGCTCAGATTGAGAACCCCAGTGCCCACTCCCACCCTGATGAGGTCCAAATGTAAAAAGTTTCTGAGCTCTCTACATGAAGCTAACCAGTTTCTGAATATCCAACCACCGTCTTCTCCCATCCATAGCTAAAACAGTGACAGTATTGGTTTGGATGTAAAGGTCTCTTTCAAGTCCATCCTCACTCCATTGGCTATCACTTGGGCAACCAGAGAGCCTGGGAACCTGCAATCCTGCTCACAGTTGTCAAAATACGTTAAGATTACTTACTCCAAAATATAAAAATTAACACCACCAAGAAGCTGACTCTCAGAACAAGTATCATATAAAATTGAGACAATATTATACATTAAAGATACTATAGAATAGGTCTCATTTTAGCAGACGAATACTTTCTTTTCTCTTACTAAGATCATCCATACTCAGAATTCTCAAAATGCCAAAAAAATAAAAGAAAAAGGGTTAGATGAATAGCATGGGGTATGTAAGAAGTAGCAACAGTTCAACTGCTCTGCATTCAATACAAGTTCACCAATTCTAGCACATGAAGTTCACATCAAATTTTCAGCCAGCTTGTGAATGGAAGTAATAGAACTTAGATAGAGGATACCAGAATCAACTTTTCCCTTTTGATCGGGGAAATGGTCAGAATTCTGCGGTAGTTGTAATTTCCTCGACGAAATAAAGTTCTGGGGAATTCCACTATGAAGCATTTTGGTAAATATTCCAAGTCTTTGTCGTACATCACCAAAAGGTTGACCTGTCTTTGTGTTCACCAGACTGAGGAGAGTGTGAGACACCTAAAAAGTGAGCATTATTTCAGGACTGCTTATGCTGTAACAATAGTAGTTCCAGTATAGCAATACTACTTACTTGCACAACAAGCTGATTACACCATAAGATAACCTGGTGCTCCATTGACAACCACACATTCCTCATTCCAGTGCTGCTTATCATAAAGCCATGTGTAGGAGGAACAATACCATCAAGGGATTCTAACTTTGTGCGAACCTAAAATTGAAAATTGGAGGTGCAAGCAAACATATATCATGATCATCTATCAGAAATGGGCTCAAAGAGCAACTTGTAATTGGAGGCATAAAACAACTACAACTTCAAGAGAACTATTATGGAAACCAATTCCCATAGATAAGTGAAACATTAGAATGTAAAAGCAAGAAATTATAATTTTCCAGGACATGCTGCCCACATCATTATCAACAGACTAACTTCAGGATAAATGTCATGAACCACCATTAGATTTTTGTAAATTACTCATGCATTCCAGAGAGTTCTAGCCGGTACACATGGGTAAAGCAAATCCCATAGAATTCTTGAATAACATCACAAGAGAAGTAGTTCAGAAGTTTACTTTTAAACCAGTCACTAGTTCATTCCCATAGTATAAATAAACATTGTACCTGGTAATCATTATAACCACCGGAAATAGAGACAATGATGACATGAGACAGCGAAGGCTCAGACATGGAGTGTCCAGTTCTAGAGGTTTGGACCTCATATCCTTTCCTCCATTCCTGATTCACGAGTGTATAATAATGGCCCAAGGACGGCTGCAATGGAACAGGAGGAGACCTGGAGAAAAAGATAAAATTACTGACAACTACACGCTTTTGAAAACCAAAAAGAAAACACTAAAGACACTATTAAGAAACTTTACTGGTGTGGGGTGGAAAGTGTCAGAACAGTTTCAACAGCAAACTTTCTCAAGTGAGGGTGCACCACTGCAGCCCTAGCAACAAAACCACCCATAGAGTGACCAACCAATATCACACTTTTAGGTAGAATGCCAGAAATAAAAGCTCCTTCTTTTGCGCGAGCGTCACGAGATTCTTTGTACTGATCCAAAATCTACAACCATGAATGTAACTGCAATTAATGGAAATCTGAGAGAACATAATGTCATATAAGATTATCCCGTAAAGAGACAGAATGAAACCAGCAACAGGAAGAGAATAATACTAACTTGGATGAGTTTGATTCAAAACACAAAGTAAATAAGTTAATTTTTAAGTCAAGACAGCATAAACCATTTCCAGATTTAAAGACACTGCTGGTCAGAAACCTACTCCACGAATTCAAGTACATCCATTCACCCACAATTAAAGTGAATAATTAGCACGAATAAGTTACATTTATGATTAGAAGATGGCTAACTTTTTCTGGTAACAGAAAGTATCAATCAGTTTTGGAGTTAGATAAAATGCTGCCTTGTTTTCCCACTCACTACAACACAATTATCCAATCGAAAGAAAATAAAGACTTTCTCATGTGACGAAAAAATGGTCACCAATTTATACGAACTCCATAGCAAGGGAAAAATTTTATAGAGATCCAATACTTCACATATTCACCCTACGCAAAACACAATCGAGCTATGAAGGAAGGTACATAAGATTTTCTTATCATTTCCAATATTTTTACTGTGGATAATATTGGTCTAGGTTTATTATAATCCAACCTCAACACACTTTCGTCATGATTTCATACAAAAGTGACAAAAGTGATACCCTGTGAATGGCATATACTACATATTCTGAGTGTTCCTGAAGTATCCGACCATCCATTGCAGAATGTTCACCTTCAAGATCCACTGCAAACCAATCAAGCATGGAAGTATATCGACTGGGTAGCAAAATGTCAGTCAAATCAATATTCTGTCCCTCTTCCAAACTTGGGGAAGCTCGGTAAGAGTCCGATTCAAGTGGACCTGCTTGGAAAGCCCTATCAGATTCTGCACCCAAGGATCTGACCTGTGTAGATGCAGGAAAGCATACATATGTAAATAACCAATTAGGAGAAGATAATGAGAACTTCGACACCTACAAGATTGATCCATCTAAGATAAGTTGCACTACTGGAGTACATATATATGACATCATTATATGAGTGAATCCTTGAAAGCAGAAACTTCCAACTTCACTATATCTAGCTAGTTCAGTTCACATCTGTATCAGATATGATACAAACTGAGAAAAAATCTCAACCTACGGACACAAAGCTTCTAGTTAGAAGAGGTTCACAAATATACAAAAAAAACCAGATCACACTATCGGGCTAATTTAGCCAAAACAGAAAGGAAGATATGTAGGACGATCAGTTAGCAAGAAGCTTGCCTGTTTGTAGCTTCCACCATTGCCAGGGATGAATAGAACAGGAATACCATTAAGCCTTTTAAGATGAGAATCGTAATCAATCTTTCTCCAACCTTCATGGTACAAATACAATCCATATTTCGCAAAAGATGCATTCCCTGGCATGGGGATGGGAATGTATGTGGGATACATATATGTCATGACACAGCCATTTGATATTGGTTTCAATAAACCAAAAAGACCCGCAAGGCCAATCCATATAGAAATGACAACCACAATCGCTGCTCTACATTTCGTCTTGTGACCTTTCATGTCTGCGCCACCTCTAAATCTTGTACCCAAAATCATCTTACCAATCACCAGCTGCAAACCGGAGTTGCCATCCTAAACGAACCACCAAAAATCGAATGAAGCCGCAAATCAGAAGAGAAAAAGTAGACCTCATGTCCTAACAGTAAGCATACCAAACAACAGAAGTGGCTGATCAATCAAATCACAACCCCAACGAACACTCTACCAAATAATTCTTGCTCCAGTGAAGTAAATTATCAAACCTGCACACCCGTCCCAAACACACTTAATCAAACATCCAAAACAATTTACAAACTGATGGCATCAAACCTCCCCGGAACACAACACAAAAAAGAAAATCATCACGCCATTCCAGACATATCAAAATCCGCAGTTTCCAGCCCAAATTTCAGAACAAATACAATGCAGACAGATTCACAGCTGAAACCTTACTCCACGAATCAAAGGCAAAAAAGAAGAAAGTTGAAGGAAAAAGAGATGATTTACCTGAAAGTATGAGATCCAGCTGAAAAATAGTGGAAAGTAGCAGAGTGGGGGAGTGCTAATGCTTATCAGATGCAGAGATTTCCCTTAATCAAGGAAGGTGGTTGTTTAATTCATCAAAAACAGGTCTCTAAATTTAATTAAAAAGTTTGAAATGGGTATTCCAATAGTGTTTTCACTCTAATCTGCCTTTTGGGCACAACCTGGGGCGACAAGCCCTAAGAATGGACCCCCCCTTGGGCCCAAATTCAAATTTTTAATATTTATTTACTGCATATTATTAATTTTTATCACAAATAATTTGTCCATTTCTATTTATTCCACTATATAGTTACTATATTTAAAAGCTCAAATATATAGATTAAGTTGTAGAAATCTTAAATCTCCTAAATTCATATTTCAAATATTAATTTAAGTTTAAATATATTGTCAAATTTCTCAAACAATAATAAAGTATTTGTGAATACATTAAACATGACTGTGCTAACCGTAATCTTCTTTAAATTTAATAAATCCTTATCCAAGCCCACTAATCTCTCAAACTCCATATGATTGTGTAAAATAGAGATCACGAGAAGATACCTATTATAATTATTTGATGCTTATACGGAAGTTAAACTCGCAAGGATGGCAAAATTTATACTTGGGTCATTGAGGGTATATACATACAGGTATGATCAAACTGTATGATATTGCATTAACTATTGCTGAAATATTAAATATATGATTGTAATAAATTCATATATATCGAATTAGATCAGTTCGAGTTGAGATCGGCACGACTTAAAAGCAAGTTTCAAACCGATTAAGGTAAAAAGATTGTGATTAGGAGTATTTTAAGCGGGTTGGAATTTATAAATTTGGTTAGACATCAATAGTAGAAAATATTTAAATATAGTTGTACGTTAGTTTATGAAAAGGTAATAATGAACAATTTGAGACGCAAATTTGAAAGGAAAGTAGTATATATAATGAGAATTGAGATGAACGGGTGCAAAAAAACATAAATGATTTGAACTAAATAGGAGCATCATAGTTAAGTAGGCGTGCAGATGGGGTATGCAGCTTTTCCCACAAAAAGGTAAACTCTCCACTTCATTTCACTGTCTTTCTGGAAAAAGTAATAAATAGATAAAGAATTCTCGTCTGCATTCAGCGATGTTTGTATGTTACCTATTTGTGGTTCGACTTTATTTTATGACAAAGGTATGAGACAACATAGCATTCATTTTGTGAAAAAGGTTATGCAGGAAAGATAAGTCTTCAAATATAAATTAGATTCCTTATGCCCCAAATCACATTTAAATTATGTAATGTTTACATGGATATTTAGTATCATCAACTTTAAGTTTGTTGTATTTTCTGAAAAAGAATATCCACTCAGTTTGTCAACAAAATTTGAAAAAAATAAAAATAAATAAATTACAATTCATAATTTGTAAGAATATTTTGATGAATTCACTACAAAAAATTGATAAAAACTTATAGAAAAGTAACAAATTGTTAGACGATCATTAAAATTCAGGAGTATTTATAATTATACAAGTAATTTACCCAATATTAAATTTTGAATACAACTAATATCAATAAGTTATGAAATAGTCATTGTTGTATTTGGGGAAAGGTATGGTTCTAAGGTTAACAATAGAATTTATATTAAGAGTTAATTCATTAAATTTAAATTAGTAGAGGATCACTGTATTGCAACTGGTACATAACAAAAACATTACATCAGAGGATGGGAGAAGAAGCGCTCCCTATAATAATACATCTTCATTATATTCAAAAATGTTGACAAAAGGCGCCCACTCTGACTTCCCAAACTTGAATAGGCTACAATCAAACTCAATTATGCTCCTACTCTCAGTAAAAATGGCTATCTTACACAAGGAGGAAAAGGGAAGAAAATAACTCCTATTTTTCTTTCTGGCCATACACATCACAGATGACAAAACCCAATAAGAGACGATGATGATTGGCAAATACAGGCTAGTGGCATTTGTATGGATGTTACAACCAAGTCAATAAGAGAACTCATAACCTCTAAGTGAGATATATTTCTTCACCCAGATGGCGATATCCTCAGCACAGGCCTGGGCTTGAGGGGTCTTAAGAAGCATGTCTAGAGTTGCAAATTCATGAACTGCATCCTTGTACTCGAGAACGGGGGCATCAACCTTTACCTTCCGGAGCTCCTCTGAGTAAGCAATTGCCCTATCTCTCATCCAGTCATGTTCAGCAACGACCGTCAGTGTAGGAGGCATCTGCTTTAAAGGAGGTCCTGCTCGGTTGGGAACAAGTGGGTTGGCAGCAGGGTGATCTAGGTTGAACTCCTCCTCAGGTAAGAAAACTTTCCATGCCAATTCACACATAGCCTTGTCGTAGAAGTAGGAGTTAAACAGCTTTTCTTCTGCTTGTTTTGGTCCACTTCCATTGAAAAATGGATACATTAGAACCTGGGCAACCACCTTTACTGGGTCCAAAAGGTTACCAGCCTCCACGGCTTTCCTTGTCACATAATCAGCAATATTTCCTCCACAACTCACCCCAAGAAGTACACACCTGCTTCCATACAAGGTCAAAATAGAGAGCAACTCAGGAAAACGTTATTTCTTCTTCTTTCTCCCTTTATTTATTTATTCCTTTGCAGTCACGTGCTTTACAAATATCACAAGTGCAAACAATTTGTGATTAAGAATGTCAAAACTTTACAAGAAGTTATCCAAACACCATACAACAAAAAAAATTGCAAACCAACATAATTTCAATGTAAAACAATACAACTCAAAAACAAACTCCAGACAGTAATTATCTCTACGTAGATTAATCAAGAACCAACTGTTGCTACATCGAAGGTTGTATTTTGTATTAATAGATGCCGTCAGTCTTCATCAACAACATATTATATTTGACTCACCAACCTAAGCAATTAGAAAAACTCCAGTGCATCATTCAAACAGAATGGAGTCATTTCACACATACTCCTTGTTATAGTTCAATGATACAAAAGTACATGCATTTCTAGTTCCTGCAAGCTACATTTTCAGCTTTCCAGTTAAAAATGTAATCAAACAAAAGAAAGCCAGAATTCAAAACCTAACATTACTTATCCATCCAATGCCCAAGTTGGAAGATAGAATATAACAACATAAAAGATGATAATTATTCCAAACCACAATTCTTGCCATGTTAGAAGACACATCATTGATTGAAGTGGTTACCTTCCTGTTAAATTGAAACAAGGTGTAGACCTGGTATGTAGAGAAAGAAACACAACTGACTTAATCTCAATTATAACAATGAACCGATTGAGTAATATATGTTTCCATATCAGAAAAAATTTAGCGCAAATGATCCCGATAAGAATTGCGACAACTAAAAACCAACACGTAATAAAACACAAAAAGAAAGAGAGAAAAAAAATCCAGACCAACCTTGATGGATCCCCATGAGCAGCCAACCAAGGCTCCACCATTGAAGCACCAAAAGCATCTGCAACATGCCAACTACTCTCGGACCTCCTCGAATCTGCCCCTCCACCCATACCCAACGACTTGCTACATTCAGCCAGATTTGCCTGCTTTGCTAGCCAATGAAGCACCTTCAACCCATCATCGAATGCTGCCGGGTACTTATTCTCCGGTGCCAATCTATACCCCACTGCCAATACAATCACATCGCAGAATTTCGCGATCCGCCTACAGAAAAAATCATTTGCCACTGAATCATTGCTCCCACTAACAAATCCGCCACCATGAAACTGCAACATCACCGGCAATCTGCGACAGTTATTCCCAGCCGGATTATACCCTTTGTAACTTCCGTTTTCCGATTTCAGATTTGAATCATCAGCGCTACCTCCATAACTCTTTCGTCTATTGCTATTATCAATAGACTGAACACGCTTAACAACTACAGCGCCATTGCTGCTGGAGACGGCCCCATTATTCGATGATCCATAGCTGCTGCGACGATTTAAGACTTTATTTTTATCAGATCGAGGATCCAACATCCTGGCCCGGGATTTGTTTAAGGTGTCCGGGGAATTAAGGCAAGTATCAGGAAGAAAAATACGAATTGCGAGAGATGTTAAAGGATCAACATGTATATCTTTGGTGGCGACGCCGTCGGTGAAGGACGGATTGGCAGCCGCAGCTGTCTCTTCCTCCGGCCGCGACGTGACACCAAATGTACCTCCTCCGCCGACGGCGTCATTTTCGGACCCCTGTAGTCGACTTTGCAGCCGATGCTTTAGCATAAACTTGAAAAAGACGCTGTATAACTTCACCCCAATGCTTGGCATTTCCCCGCAAAATGTAAAACTATGGTGTGCATAAATTATGTGTACACACACACACACACACAATTCCTAAACTTCTTCTTCTCAACCGCACATTCGACCGATTAATATAAACGGGACATTCAATCGCGACCAAATTCAAACCCGGTGGTGTTAAATGCTCGGATTTCACATCGAAAAATTAGGGCTTTGTTTTTAGTTTGGGAAAAACTGGAACCAAAAATCCAAATAATTTGGAGAGAGAGAGAGAGAGAGAGAGACAGAGAGAGGTGGGAAATCTACTAGTAATGTATGTATGAATTGGTGATAAGTATTGAAATCAGGTAAAGGAAAAATTAATATAAATAAAATGAAATCGGATCATCATCATCATCATCATCAAAATAGAGAGAGAGTGACATGATGCAGCCTTGCGCTGTTTCTGTTTTCTTGTTTTTTCTTTTCTTTTAAATTTGGCTTCGTGTTGTCATGTGATGTCCGTAGAGTGAGTGGTCCGGATCAGGTGTCACTTTGTGTGCGTGCACCGGTGACGTGGGTTTGCTGTTCGTGATTGTACCTCAAGGAATTGATAGAAGAAAGTCGTAATGTACCACTCTAAGGAAAGGTG
>NC_026159.1:1511390-1535213 GCF_000512975.1 Sesamum indicum
AAGGTAGAGATGAATAGGGGACGGAAATAATTTCTCCAACCTTAATTTGTTGTTAAAGTGTAATTACGATTATTGATTTGTGGAAGTCGCATAAAGTCTTAATGAAATAGATTCTAAGCTACTTGAGAAGTACTTGCTGGCAAAGTTAGGTACTTATTAGTAAATAGGTATGATGATTAAATTGATTATGATATTAACTTATTCCTACTATATTGAATTTGTATTTGGACTTACCAAATATTTTTAAGGATTACTTACATATACATCCTCATATTATTGGTTATTTATGCAAACTACCATCTTTTGTATAATTTACATCAATCACCTCTAAAAATAAAGAAAAAAAAAATGGAAAGTCTGTATATATGTATAATTTTCTAAAAATTAGACGTGGGGTGTAAATAATGTTGATATATTTGATAGGTGTACACATAATTATCCAAAAGGCAATGCTAGTTTATGTAAACAGACCATGAGTTTAAAAGGTGTAAATATAATTATAATGAAATAATTGAAGTGAAATCACAATCTTGAAACAGAATGAAGCTATGAACAAAGAGCCAAATAAAAATTTATTTATTTGGATTGTTTGTATAATTGAAAGTTAAATAGTATTTAACTTTAAAAGTAGACATCATTAAAAATAAATAGAATTTTAATTAAATATGCAAGAAATAAAATGGGTGGGGGGGTGTTGGATGATAGAAGTGGTTTAATGCAATTGTTTTGGGTCATTTATGAGAAGAAATCTTAATGGGGTTAGGGCTTTTGTAGTTCAATAGACCTTTGGCCCAATGGCCAAATTAGGGGCAAGAATAGCAGTATTATTTCATCCCAAAATGGGTTGGATTGTAGTTGGGCTTATATCCGGATTGCGTAGCCAGGCCGGGGCTGGACAAAATCCAAACAAACTAGTTCAAGTAATGAGTGCTACTTGATAGACTAAGGGAGAATGAATCTCAAGTGGCATTTCATGCCATGCATTCTTCATACATACACATACCAATCCTATATCAGAGTACAGAAAATGAAGCCCAGTTCAAAAACCACCAAATGCAGTTCTGCTCTTAGACATCATTCCAACAGCTATATATATATATATATAGAGAGAGAGAGAGAGAGAGAAATATCAATTTGCTAATAAATTTCCTCCATGCATGCAACATGTAGTCAAGAATCTATAACCTCCTCCGGTTGCCTGCCCAATTCTGTATATACAGGCAAGGTCAAGGTCTATGACTATCATTCTTGATTCAATGGCTTCCCTTATCCCGCCTGAACGGATGGGGATGGGACTTGGAAACGTGAAAATGAAAGTAATCAAGAAAATATGCACTTCCAATTCATAGTTTCACCTCCAAGTCGATCTCAAACAAAAAAAACTCTTGCTTGCTTCAGCCAGATGGTTTATTGGTGCTTGTCCTGTGAGGAACAAGCACTGCTTCATTGCTAGCGGCCTTCATTGTAGCTATTTGCTCCAGGTGTTTCCATGCTGCTTCACGCTTCGTCTTAGTTTCTTCTTCTTGTGCCTCGTCTTCTTGGAATTTGAGCAAACACTCCTCAAAGAGCTCAGGATCCACACCCGAGAAGATTTTTCGGACATTAAGCGTCAAGCTCCGCACTGCTTGGTTCCAGTGGTTTCTTGCATTCTTCTCCAATGCAGGGAAGACAATCGGCAGTATAACTTTACGATTTTGTTTGATCAGGTTCTCAATATGATCATTGTTCCATAAAAACAGAGCCCTTTCTGCCACCTGTCGAGACAAGGATTCAATGACGTGATCACAAAGAGTAACTATGTCCCACGACTACCCAAAGTTTGACATTGTGCTTCCCAGGAATATTTTTGTTGCTTGTTCTTGAGCGTCAAGGTTTGAAATATATTTCCAACATCAAATTTACTAGCATGCGTAAATGGTGGCAGTTTTCTACTTTGACTTGGTAAGTAACTTTTTTTTCCAGAGCTTCCCGCTCCCGAGTTAGGATCATACTAACCTCTTACATTAATTAGATTGTGGAAAAGCATGTTAGAGAAAGATATAGTTGAGGGAGAATCTCAACAGTTGCATTCAGTCGCAAACTACATGGAAGTGATCATGTTCATCTAACATACTCTAATCTATATTGGTACCAGATAAACCCCTCATTTCACTCCATCTAACTGGGCTAATATACCTCTTAGAATAGAATCTGAATTATAAGAAAGAAATTGGGGAAGAATACAAGCATAAATAATGTCAGTATTAAACATTCAACAGAAACTGCTCCAGAGTTAAACTTGCTTGATATCAGAGTAAGCCACGTGAATGCATAAACAACAGTACTTGGGATATAGTTGAAATGAAGCAAAAATGGCCACAAATCGAAATTGCCTAACAAATTGAACAAACATGGAGGAGACTATAAACTAGGACCAACCTGAAAATGTGAACTGCTCAGGCAACGACCAATCTGGTGGAACAAGGGAACCATACAACGCTGGAACTCAGGCGCCTGAGTTGCTTCCAACACTTCTTCTAGCTCACTTAAGAACATGCCCTCCTTTGAACTGTTTGTGATCGGCCAGTATTTGAGTAAGCCCCTTATGACAGTATCAGCAAGTTTGCAGTCCTTCTCCACAAATTGTGTGATACAGTAAGATAGCTGCTGATGATACATGGGTATGCACTTTGGTTTGTGCAGTGGAATGAGAGCGCGAACAAGGAAAAGTTTGTGTTCTTCTTTCAATGGCAATGCAAATCCATTTATAATGCTTCCCAAAATTTCTAACAGCTCTGCGATCCCATTATGCTTCTCTGTTTCAAAAATGAAACGGTAGAATATGTTGTTGATTGATTTTCTAATGAATGGGCGATGCACCATGAACTTTCCATATATGCGGTGCAGGACAGTCTTTAAGTAGTCCCTTTCTCGAGGATCTTCTGAATCAAAGAGATCTAATAACTTTAGAACAAAAGAGTGATCAATGTAGCGCTTTGCCAGCTTTGCATCTGTCTCTGGAGAAGCTACAAACCTGAGAAGGAATTCATAGACAATTTGCAAATGGGTCCATGCAGGATCCATCAAGGGCTCCTCTTCTTCCAAATCAAAGCCTTCTACGACTTTGTTTTCACGAGGCTGACCACAGAGTGAGCGAAACAAATTTATAGATACCATTTTTACCATCTCTTGCATAACGGCTTCGTTGAATTTCCCAGTTGCTGAAGTGACATAGTCCACAACTTCCACCAACATCTGCCTTTTTATATCTTTTTCTTTCAAATGCTTCGTGGGATCGGTGAAGTCAAACACTACGCAGCATAAACTCAACTTTCTGATAAACAAGTTTTGCTTCTCAGAATTTGGGACATCTCTAAAACTAGGAAGTGCCTCATATGGTACAGTTCCTACACCCCCATTTACCTTTGCCTTTAATGGGTCATGAAGATTGTTCCCATAACGTGGATCAGAGTTTGGAATCAACCCAGGAATAACTGCAGCATTTGAATTGCCTGACCGGGAACCAGTAGCAAGATTGCTTCTCAAAGTAGTTGAAGCATTTGAAGAGAAAGCATAAGATTCTCCATCACGATTTTCCGCTAACTTGCCCTGCTTCCGCGGAATCTTATTGAGGAAATTTTTAATCATCACTTGGAGCAAAAAATACAATCCTCTTCAAGTGAGCGAAACCACAGTTTACAAGTCAATCACTAAGAACCAGAAGGAGGTGAAGGATGCATATTACATGTGGCACATTGAGTATCTGCTTGGTTTTGCGATCATATGTAATTCAGTGAGGATCTAGCCCACTTTGCATATGGTATATTCTCCACCACCCAAAGCAAACATGCATGCTTGATACGATTCTGCTGTCAACAGCTAACAATTCTTATCTGTTAGAGAGACGAAGAACAAGGGGAAAAACAAACTGAATTAACATGAATTGATTCCCAAATAACAAACAATTACAGTTGCAGAAGCCAGATTTAGTTTTCATCAATTTACTGAACAACAACAAAAATCACAAATCCTTTTATAGAAACACAAAATGTGCAAAACCAAACCCCCTAAAAAATCAAGATCCACCTATTTCTTTGCGTAATTTGCATGTCACTTACATACCGCTTATGAAAGTCCCAGATGCAGAAATCAAGTTCAGATTAGGACCAAACTAAGATGCCCAGTAATTTGACTTATACATGCTTTAATCACCTCGAGAAACAGAAAGAAAAATGCAAGATTTGGACTCACCTCAAGGTTTCCCTTCGTTCCACTCTTATAAAGATTTCCAACTTTTTCAGCAAAATCAAGAAGCGTCAAGATCTGGGCACGATCTAGAAAAACCAACGAGCATTCTTCGCCTGCAATCGCCTCAAATGAGCATCAAAATAGCAACACCCAGAACCCAAAAGCCAGTACACTGTACACATAACCCACAAAAAAGTTCAAAACTTTACATGTACAAGTGCAGATACACGAATGAAAAAAGAGCAGAAATTATGGGTCATCGATGCAAAAATGGATTATACGGCTTTGGTTTCAATTTTGAAGGAAAACACATAAAGCAAAAGCAAAGGCAAGTTGAGAGTCTGGGAGTGATGAAACCTGAAAATAGGCCCCAGAGGCTGAGGAAATATTATTTGGTGGGGTTAAAAAGAGAAATACAAAATAAAAAATGTTTTTAATTATGTAATTCGTGCGCTGTCACTATGAATAAATAATTAAAATCAATAAAATAAATTAATTTTAAATGTGTTTAAACTGTAAATTAATAATAAAATTAATTAATTACCTGTAAAGAAATAATTATACTAAGGGCATTTTACCCAAATAAGGGTAAATTACAACTAACTTGTACCTTCCATGACAGTTATAATTTTTCAAATAATAAAAAAATATTTATAATTATACCAAATTTCAAGAAAAATGATTATAATTTACCCATCCTAAGAGCCTCTCCTTAATAAACAGAGATAGATGAATAATATAATTAGTCTTGTTACCAATTTGGGTAGGATCAAATTGAGTACGCAATGATTTAGCAATAAAGAAGGCCTAGTATCCAAGTAACATTGAGTTTAATTAAATAAACATTTACTAGTAAACTGAGCATATCAAATTAGAGTGCATAAATTTTTAATTGAAGTTCGTAGGTGTTGCAATTTTTATTTTTCTCATAAATATACTCGAAAGCTAAGTCACACAATGTTAGGAAAAAGGGAAAACGAAAACAAATTACAATGAAAAAGGCATAAAATTATTGTGCCATTTGAATAGAGCATTGTAAAAGTGTGTATGCAGTTACAAGTTCACATTTCCAATTATGTTTGGTAAAATTCTCCCCACCTCGGCAGCATATGCATGTGCCATCGTCTGGACTTTCTAGGAAATACTGACACTCCATATTTTTCTTCAAGTTCTTGAGTTTGAGATGGATACAAGTTATAACAAAGTTCAATCACAGTACACACCCAAGGACAGTACCTCTTTTTACTGTTCTATCTATTACAATTAATGCAGCAGGTGGGAGAGGAAACGAGAAAAAAGAAGGGCAAGACGACTACGAGGACGAAGAAAGTAATGAAGCTTCGAGTTAATCTGGAGCGCCATTATCATGTCATGTGTACTTGATTGAAGATTAGAGTACATAAAATGAAACCCAGTCGACAAAATCCATAGACAGGCTGCAAATACAAGTCTTAATTTCAACATCATTCTAAGAGCTAAGGATGAAAAAAAGTGTTGTTTCGCTGATAAATTTCCTTCATGTAACATGCAGCGAAGAAACTATAAGCTCCTGCACTTGGCGGCCTGGTTCTGTATGTACATTCCCTGTTTCTCTGTCAAAACAAGCCTGATCATGACCATTTAGCCCGCTTGACCTGACGGGATTTCAAAATTCGGGAAAGCAATCAAGAAATACACGCGCTTTCTTTCATAGTTCCACCTCCAAGCCCAAGAAACCCATCCATGACCTATACTCAAGACACAGTAGACAAAACTCCATTCAGCCAGACGGCTTGTAAGTGCTGATCTTGAGAGGAACAAGCACTGCTTCATTACTTGAGGCTTTCATTGTGGCTAAATCCTCTAAACGTCTCCACCTTTCTTCACGTTTCTTCTTAGTTTCTTCTTCCTGTGCTTCATCTTCTTGGAATTTGAGCAGACACTCCTCAAATAGCTCTGCGTCCACATCAGAGAAGATCCTGCGGACATTAAGCGTCAAGCTATGCACTGCCTGATTCCAGTGGTTTCTTGCATTCTTCTCCAATGCAGGAAAAATAATTGGCAGTATAACTTTACGATTTTGCTTGATTAGGTTCTCAATGTGATCATTGTTCCATAAAAAGAGAGCCCTTTCTGCCACCTGTAGAAACAAGAACATGATCCTCAATAGTAACTAAGTCCATCTACTTCATGTGTTCAGGCATGAGGAGGATGAGGAAAGGGAATGATGTAGTGCAGTGAATACCTACTAATAGAAATATTGAAAAGACTATACGAATCATGGAATCACACTAGCTTTGTGATGCTAAAAATGATAACAAACTCAATGTGCGTAAGTCAAGTGACATAATCATCTTAAAATAATAGAAATTAGAATACGAGCAAATTCATTCTTTGAAAAGGATAAACCCAGAAGATAAAAGGGATAGACTTGAGTTCCAAATCCAATCTTAGGAAAGTCAATTGCACAAAGAAAAAGGGAATAAAAGGAATGACGACCTTGATAGATTCTATTCATTGTTGTCGTCTTGCAGCCTGAGAATTAATTTTCTGATCAGCTCTCTATCGTCAGGTCCAATCTTTATTGCAATCTCTACAATTATTATTACTTACGGTTTCTTCTATGAAGGAACTTCGAAAAGAAAGTCATAGTTCGTATTAGACAACTAGAAATTAACTCTTCCGTCACTGTGCAATTAGGTAGAAATAAAGGTACAAATAGCAGTCACTAACATTGATAGAACAGAAATGGGTTCACTGACTTGGCTGCATCATAAGTTCCATGAATATAAATATATTTTTCTTTTAAGTAGAAACCATAAATAGAAATTAGAAAGATTGCTTTAGTAAAGCAATATCCATCATACTTGGTAAAATGTATCTTCCAGCCACTCATTGCAGAGTATATGTTTGATTGATTAGGTAATGCAATCTTTTAATGCTGTTAAAATCATGTTTGACAGCTAATTTCGAATGTTTATTATTTCCTCACGAGAGAGAAATATTGCATTTCAAACCCATCATCTTTTTTAAAATCTCAAACTTGTGTTTGTGTATATCACCTACCAACCAAGAAACAAGAGGTCAAATCATAGGGAAGTATGTCAAGAAAGGAGAAAACAATTAAATCTGATGTCAAGTAGTAGAATATGCATGACGGAAGCTCACAGATACAAACCCAAGGGGGGGAAATCTGAATTAGGAGTTGGCTTATATTGAAATTTCATGTTAATCGGGATCTTAAGAGTTGGCTTATATTGAAATTAAAGGAGATTAAGCAAGTTTATAAGGCTTCATTTATTGAAAACTATATCCACACACAATATATTAAACATTTCAGTATCATCAGACTTCAATCTATACAATTGATACCAAATAAGCCCCTCAATTAATTACACAAGCCGGCAAAGCATAACCCCAGTAAAGAAATAAAACAAACTAAAAGAGGGGGCAGAAAGAAATATAAGAAAAAAGAATATCAGTATCCACTAGGATAAGAAATGATAATGTTAAGCAAAGCGCGGCTGATAAATTCAAATACAATAATCAAAAGGATTTTGGAATAGAGCAAGAAAAGGCCAGAACAACATCTGATAACAATTTGGAGGAATTTGAATGAGAATAAAAGAGTAAGCAGATAATTTGTCATGAACGAACCTGAAAATGTGAACTACTCAGGCAACGACCAATCTGCCGGAACAAAGGAACCATACAACGCTGGAACTCGGGGGCCTGAGTTGCTTCCAGCACTTCCTCTAGCTCACCTAAGAACATGACCTCCTTTGAACTGTTTGTAATTGGCCAATATTTGAGTAAGCCCCTTATAACTGTGTCAGCAAGTTTGCAGTCCTTCTCCACAAACTGTGTGATGCAATAAGTTAGCTGCTGATGGTACATGGGTATGCACTTCGGTTTGTGAAGTGGAATCAGTGCGCGGACAAGGAAAAGTTTGTGCTCTTCTTTCAATGGCAACGCAAATCCATTTATAATGCTTCCCAAAATTTCTAACAGTTCAGCAATCCCATTATGCTTCTCTGTCTCAAAAATAAAACGGTAAAATATATTGTTTATTGCTTTTCTAATGAATGGGCGATGCACCATGAACTTCCCGTATATGCGGTGCAGGACAGTCTTCAAGTACTCTCTTTCTCTAGGATCTTCTGAATCAAAGAGATCCAATAACCTTAGAACAAAAGAGTGATCAATATAGCGCTTCGCCAGCTTTGCATCTGTCTCAGGGGAAGTTACAAACCTGAGAAGGAATTCATAGACAATTTGCAAATGAGGCCACGCAGGATCCATTAAGGGCTCCTCTTCCTCCAAATCAAAGCCTTCTAACACTTTGTTTTCACGAGGCTGAGTAGAGAGTGTGCGGAACAAATTTATAGATACCATTCTTACAACCTCTTGCACAACTGTTTCACTGAATTTCCCAGTTGCTGCAGAGACATAGTCAACAAGCTCCACCAATGTCTGCCTTTTGATATCTTTTTCTTTCAAATTCTTGGTGGGGTCAGTGAAGTCAAAACCCACACAACACAAACTCAACTTTCTGATAAACAAGTTTTGCTTCTCAGCATTTGGGACATCTCTAAAACCAGGCAGAGCCTCATATGGCACAGGTCCTGCACTCCCATTTACCCTTGTATTTAATGGGTCATGAAGTCTGCTTCCATGATTTAAACCAGAGTTCGGAGTTGAATTCATCCCGGGCTGAACTGTAGCATTTGAATTGGCTGTCCGGGAGCCCATAGCATAATTACTTCTCGAATTAGTTGATGAATTTGACGAGAAAGTAGATGATCCTCCATCACGGTTTTCCCCAAACTTGGTCTGTTTCCGTGGAAGCTTATTGAGAATATTTTTAATCATTGCCTAGAACCACCAAAGACAACCCTCTTCAAAGTGAACTTAACAGCAGTCGCCAATCAATTATCAGAATCCAAAGTCACACCATTAATGGTAAAGGATGTAGATAATATGTGGGGAACCAATCATAATACCAATTCTGGGCACTGTGCAACTCAAGTGAGAATCTATGCCCCTTCAACTCGCTATCTTCTCTACTACAGAAACTAAACATGTATGGTTGATGTAGTTCTGCTATAGGAAGCAAAGGAATTCTCATCTGGTAAAAGGAAAAAGTCAACAAATGGAATTAACACCAAAAATCCCACACCAGAAAATATTGCAGAAGCCAGATTTAGTTCCCTCAACTTGAAAAACAAGAAAAAAAGATTCATGAATACCTTTTATAGAAACAAACTGTGCAAGTCCGCCACTCCTAAATAAACAAGATCACTTTTCCGAAATAATTTGCATGTCGCTATCATGCCATATATGAAAGTTCCAGGTGTAGAAATCAAGTTCAAATTAGGAGTAGACTAAGAGAAGTAGAGATTATGATGATTATACCCCACATATTTGACTTTTACATGCTCTAATCACCTCAAGACGAAACGGAAAATGAAATCCAAGGAAAAGATGCAAGATTTGAACTAACCTCGAGTTTCTATTCCATACCAATTTTACAAAGGGTTCCCAACTATTAAGCCCGATCAGAAAATGTCAAGATCTGGGCACGATCTAGTAAACCCAGTTAGCATTCTTTTCGAGAATCACCTACAAAAAGGTATCAAAACCCAGTTAGCATTCTTTATCAAGAATCAGCAAAAAAAGGGTATCGAAAGAGTAGCACCCAGAACCCAACACCAATAAAGCTGCACAAGTATACATACACACCAAAAGTTTAAAGCTTCCCACGTATAAGTGCAGGAAAAGAGGGCAAAAATTGTGGGTCATTGATGCATATATCGAGTAAATAGCTGGTTCTAGTTTTGATGGTAAGAAAATAGAGACAATTGAGTGTTTGTGAGCAAGGTCAGTGATTAAAACCAATTCGAGTGAAAGCGAAAGCGAAAGTGTGTTGATGGGCTTCAGAGGAAACCAATTTCTGGTGGTTGTTCTTGATTTGATGATGTGTTTTCTTTCTTACTTGTTTGTGTGTTTGGTTTTGCTGAATTATTATTTGTTTTTCCGATTTTCTCTTTTAAAGAACTCTGCTTTTGCTCTCTCTCTCTCTCTCTCTCACACACACACACAGACTCCCTTGTCGTGCTACTTTTTTGGTTCTTTTTTCCCTTAATTTCCAATGTGTCTTAGCAAAATTTGCTCGTAATTAACGTGGGGTACTAGAATGTGGATGGACGGATGGCGTCAAATTATACATTTAAATTTAATTTGATTTTATTCTTTTTTTTATCAAAATCAAGAATTTGTGTTTGAATTTAATTCTGCAAAAGCCAATTGTTAAATGCCTTTTTATATTTACGCCGAAAAAGGGCACCGCTCAAATAGTTTCATATTCGATATACTTCATCATTATTCCGCCAATCAAACCAAAACCAAATTCATCCTAAACTTTAATAATGGATCAAGATTCGAAAAATAGTTTCAACGTTTCTTGTTTATATTCAGCATATCAAATGTATACAAATTTTAGCACATGCGTAGGAGAAAGCTTTTATACAGATTTTAATTTTGTATTATTAGTCTTCTTTTTTTATTATTTAAATTCCATGTTTTGATACTTGAAAGGGTCCGCCTCATCTTCAAAATAAATTATATTTAGAGTGAATTTACAGATCATTAGACTTTGAAATGTAGCAAAATTGTAATAATTAGCAAAAGATAAGAAGGAATAAGTGCTGACAAAGTCATTGTATGTTTGACATTTGAGGAAGTCAGACCAAAACTTAATTTGCACTTACCTATAAAATGCGAGTAGAAACATTATCTTGTAAGTAAAGCGAAAAAACCCACTTGTAGGAATGCTCTAAAATAGAAACTTTTTATGGTACTCAAACCAATGAA
The DNA here is from genome assembly GCF_000512975.1 of Sesamum indicum. Taxonomy (NCBI): domain Eukaryota; kingdom Viridiplantae; phylum Streptophyta; class Magnoliopsida; order Lamiales; family Pedaliaceae; genus Sesamum; species Sesamum indicum. Next base: position 1,522,470 of record NC_026159.1, read on the forward strand.
ATCAAATCATAAAATTAAGAGCACCCAACAACCCTGTTGAATATCAAGAAAAATACAAGAGAAACAGGGATGGACTTTATGTTCAAGTAATTATCACAGCCTTTTATCACAAATCACAGTGCCTCCAAAGAAAGTCAATAGATCATTATTCAGACAGGAGGGACATGTCACGAGTTATCAGTAACTGATCAAACTTTCTAGTTCAAACAAACCATTATTGCATCAACAATATGCCCACAGGTAAGCAGGCCCATTTTTTAACAACATCTAAGAACTAGAACTGAAAACATAAATGACAAGTTGCTGTGAATTACTATACAGTACTTCCACTTACAGAATACAAATCAATCAATTCCAACACAACTTAGAAGATAATCCACTCATACTCTGGGAGAATATTATGTAGGTTAACAACCATCATTACACATGAAACAAGATGCTCATCGAATTAAATCATGAGGAGGAATTTCTTAACCAATAATTCTATGATTGTGAACAATTTGCTTGTTTGTAAAGGAAATGATAACAGAAGGGATGATTCTCCAGCAATTTTCTAAACATTGCTTCTAAATGTGGAGTCTTCACACACCAGCAAAACAAGAGTCACTGTTGATTTGTGCACCCACAATATAATACAGAACTTAAAGCATAATACAATGCAATTTGTAACATTTAAAGAAAAAAAGGAACAGAACATACATATGACACAATTTCAGGAGTGCAAACAACAAAACAATCAAATTAAGTGTCAGAAAATGGAAGCAAATCTCAAAAGCAATCAACTTCTATCATTGCTCACTCCATAAACCCATCCAGTGTTGCTTTTGATTATCCACCAATTAATGCATCAATGTAGAGAATATCAACACTTAAAACAAGTAGGTGACTGGTAAAAAGCTGAACCGTCCTACCAAACAATTTTAGATCGATACGAGGCAAAATATCAGTACCCTCATGTCTTTCCTTCTGGATCCAAATATGTCTTGTCGAGAAGCACAACTCAGTATCCAAGACATGTTTCCATAAACCGTTATCCTCCAGCAATGCTTCTGAGGCTGAAAAAAGATCAACTACATATATGCAACATGAGTAGACAGAATCATACAAGTACCCATCAGGGAAGAATCTGCAGTTCGAATATTAAAAGCGAAGCCATTCCAGTAGAGATCATTATCTCTTGAAGCTACAGCAGCAAGCTCTCAATGTTCAATATCAATGCTCCATCAAAGCTGTTTCAGTCTCTGACAAAGGTGCTGCAACGGAGTGATGCAAAATTTTGATCAAATAAATGTGGAAAAGATGAAGTATCAAATCATGGGGGAAAATAGACATAAAAATTGAAATGAACGGCTAAGTTCAGGTGCATGTTCAAAAGAATGGCAGTTCTTATACAAAATAAAGCATATTTGGTTACGAATTAGTAAGGGACTTGCTTCAATCATTTTACAGAAAAGTGGAAACATGTCAATGAACAAAATCATTCATGGTTAGCAGTAGCATCGAGAAAATAGAAAGTTAAGAACCAGAGTCTTAGGTGCAATGTCCACCATACCAAGCAAATCCTCATAAGTATCTGCCAAGAGTGCTGTATCCATTAATAAAGGAGGTGAAAAAACTTGATCCTGGGCTTCATCCATATCATAGAATGATCTATGTGCATCAAAAACTGAGGAATTTGAACCAACTGCAGAGAGGAAACCATTCACACCATCAAATTCATCAAGGGAGTCCAAATCATTCAATATGTCTGCCACTTCACTATACTTGCTGCCAAGATCCTCGTCCTTTGCGTGAGTCTGAAGCAAAGAAGAATATGCCTGAGATGTGAATAATTGTCTACTCTTCGGGGAATTTTGTTTCTTTTCTTGGGCATGACGTGAAAATCCAGTCCCAGAAAGCGGCACAAAGAAATGTTCCAAGCTATCATTAGAACGACTATCTTGTGTTGATTCCGAGTTGCATGATTGAGATGAAAGTGCAGCTTCTCTAACAGATCTCTTCAGGTTTTGTAGGAAAAGAATATCTTCATCTGCAGATTTAAGCACAAATGGGAAAACTAAGCAACTGAAACATGCAAACATTAAAAGGCAAGGCGACAAAATACAAACCATGTGGTGGATTATCCAAGTGAATTTTTGACGGGGACTGCTCTACAAACTTTTTTTCTACAATGGTTTCTGCTGCAACATGTCGCTTTTGCATGTTTCCACCTTTCCCCGAAGAACTTGGTGTTGAACTAAACAGTGGCGGCAGTTTTAAAGTAGGAGGGCTAGCTGATACTTTCTCAAGGTGAATGGATGATAGTCTAGAGGCCATGTCAACAACCTCATCACTACCACTTTCCTGGGCATCACAATCATTTATTCCGAGCTGTTTTAGAAGCAAGGTCAAAGCATAATATCTTCCCTAGAAAATCCTTTAAAAAAAAGGAAAACTCAATTACCAATGTCCTTCCACTGCTCTGCGCCTGAATGGGTGAGTTTGATCTAAGCTTCAGAACAGGAGGGAGATTTGATGATATGCTATTGACTTCCTCCGTAAGCTCAGAAATTGAGTTTTGTATTGTTGGAGCAACGTCCTTCAGTTGATTAATGAGAACCTGCACATAACCCTAACTCTCATAACAAATTTTTAAATGCAAGACCTCTGGCTTAGCCACTCCAGAATGTCATATAATAGATAAAGGAGAAAATTATCTCAAGTTTAACTTAATTCACAGGAATATGCTGTAGGATACAAGAAACACCACCAAGATTCTGAACAAATACACGCCCCTGCAGCACAGCAACCGTATTGGGTGTGTCAACAGTATCAAACATACCTGTATGCTGTCCAAGTGCTGCCTATGTTCAGCAAGTGTTGCGGCCAAAGACTCAGCATGACTGCTGCTACCACCATCATGAACACTTCGTAGGAGCTCTGGGCCCTTTCCGTCATTGGCTTTTGCCTGCAACATAATCAGTGTAAAGATTTCAGTACATCAGAAAATCACAAACTGTTGCTTGATGGCAACATCAAGGTACAAAAGCATTGAAAAACTTTCATGCAAAATGCAGGGGCCATTAACCTATGGTAGTAGATTTCCACTAACCTTGTTTTGCCTCCTAAAATTGCAGCCATACTACCATACCACTGCTACTGCTAAACTGAAAACGCTCAACTGCAAACTGGCACTAACCTTCCACTTCCCAACTTCCATAACATGCATTTTACATAGCCAAAAACAAAATTGAAAAAAGAAATCGCTAGAGATCAATATTTCTGTATGTTTATAGGCCAAGGATAAAATCAGTTTTCAATTTTGATTGTCCAATTATACGAGTTTACTTTGCTGATACTTAACCTAGGGTTTGTTTGTTCCAATGAGGGGGAATGGAAAAAAGAAGCTTACCTTACCTTGTGATTCATTATTTTTCTTGTTATGTGGTATGGCCTGAAGAAAGGTAGGGACATGAGATTAACTTTTCATGATTTACACATTTACCGCTTCTTCTCAGCATGTACATACAGTACTTAACTGAGGGTTATGTCTTTAAACCCATGCACATCCTCTATTCCACCCAACTACGGACTACAATAAAATTGCACATACAGACAGTTTCTTATACATTATATTTTTATTTGCCATTGCATTATGTGCTCCAACCAAACAAATGGGTATATTCTACAACTTCCGTTTTTTACCTCAACAGAACATGCCGCAACAGTGCTCATGTTTCTATATCCAACTTTTAGATGCACCATTTCTCCAGCAAAAACTTCTTCCAGACACACTTTACATGTTGGTCTCACCAAGATGCCACACAATTTAACAAAGTAGGAGAAGGAATCATAATGTTATACACCCCCAACCCCAAAAAATAAAAAAATCATAATACATTCGTCTGGAAAGAGGTCGTGACTGACTCAGAACCGTGTCGCATCCAGAATACTCAAACATTATAACTCATAATCCAAACCATAACCACCCAGAGGAGAAGAAAATGATTCACAAACAAAGAAAGAAACTGGTGCTGCATAAAAGACATACCAGTTGAAGTGATTGCTTATGAATGCGCTGCAAGGCATGGGTCCAACGTCGCAAGACCTCAGCAATATCAACAGTAGGCTGTCCTCTCATGTTTCTTTCATCAACTCGAGAAAATTTATCTTCATTTCCATGAGAGAGAGAAAGATCCAATTCACCTTTATTTTCTTTGTTTACATCTGCTTGTGAACTCTCAGTTTCCTCATTATCTAAGTGCTTAGGAGTCAAATTAGTAGATGAAACTAAAGAATTTTGATCCATCGCTGCTAGCAAAGATGAACCAGAGATGCGGTACCTGGAAAAGAATGTCAAGCATAAAGACAAATGGAGCTAAGCAGATCAGTATGACTCACAATAATTCTAGAGATATTACCTATGCTCACGATGAGCTATAAGATCCTCAATTGGGCCTGAAGCAAGGACCTCATGTTGACCTGTACAAATCACACATATATGACTACTCAGTTCAGCATCCAACAGTAACTAACTCATTGTCTATCACTCATCATATCTAGAGGAAAAAAAGGTCAATTGCTATATGAACGCCAAGAGATCATACTGCAAACTACATGTATTTGGATGTGCAGACTATCAGTTAAAGAAAAAGTCTTGGTGGGTCAAGGAGAGAGTAAGAGGATTTCACAGTTTAGTCTTGGGCCAAAAATATCGAAGACTTAAATACTACTTATTAGAGTGAACCCATCGTGACTCAGGAAATTTTAATTTTTATTAAGTGTATATGTCTCAAAATGTAAAAGCAATTAATTTCATCTGTAAATGGACTCATAATGGCAATCTAGAATATTGTATAAGTAGAAAGCATGAAATTTCATTAAAGAAATTCCGAACTATGGCTTAACAAAATCAAGTCATGCAAATTGTGAGGACCACAAATTCATTATACTTACTCTTGCGAGATAACAGAGAGTCCCACAGGCGAGTAGCTCTTTGAACCATATGAGAATTCTGACTTGAGCTAGATACCAGCTCATCCCAGAGTTCACCTTCCAATTTCACTTTGTTTCTCAAATCATGTAGCTTTTCAAGCTCTTGCTGTAGATATGCCTAACAATGAAACCAGAAAGAACTGTATCACAGTGTCTGCTTTCCGTGAACAATGTCATATAATTTACATTATTCTCAAATGAATCATTATAAGATATCTTTTACCTCTTCAGCACATAGACCACGAAACTCTGCCGTCATTTCATGAGCCAAATCGGACCACATTGCCTGCCTTTTAACTGCAGTCTCAGCATTTTTCAGAAACCTTCTTCTTTCAAGAGCTATTCTAGCCTGTTTTCAAACCAAATAATCTAAATAAATTCAGAATAGCATATAGAATTTTAAGACGTTGCTGATAATTATAAAAGTATTCAATATATCCCAAGAATAGAGTGTATGGAAATTCTTATTGTTTCATTATAGCTACACAAAAATCAAAGTAACATATAATTTGAAAATTAAGTTTCTCGATCCTACTAAATTAAAAAAATAGAAATCACCACCACAAGACCCCAATCCCTAAACAAGTAACTATACAGAGAAGAGAATTTTGTGTAGAAAAAACTGAAGTCCTTCTAACACAATGAGCATATTACATTTAGAAATCAACTTGACACATTAGACAAGATTTAAAACATTTATTTGCAAGGTATAAATTTTTGTTAATGCCTGAGCTCTTCTCTAAAAACAATTGAGAAGAAACTATTGCCGATACAAAACATACATGGGATGATTGGAAATTCGTCAATAAGGAATACAATTAATAAAGAATACGTTCAGTGTCTCTTGAATAAAAAAACCAATATCATTCTTCAAATGGAGTCGAACTTTCATGGAACGCATGTCAAGTTTGGTGAATAAGCCAGATGAGTATATATAAGTTTGGATAAACTGCCATCGATTCAGTGTCCCCTGACAATCTACCTCCAGAGCACAGAGGGGATTGTAGATCATATCTACAGATTATAATGGAACCACGCCATTTCGTTGTTCTATTGGCAGAAAGATCAAATGAATTACCTTAGTTACCGGAAGTAGTGTAGCCGCGTGTGAAAAAGCTACATCAGTTAACGGAGCAGGCAGTGGATTTGATGCTACATCAGCTGCAAATGTCCGCCTATGAACTTCCCTCAAAGCATGCAGGGAGAGTTGCCATAAGAGTTCAACGAACCTGCAACAAGATTTCATTATTAACTTTTGCATAAGCAACCATCATTCTGCAGGTGTTCGGAAGAAAGTTATATATCCAAAAGATGAAAAAAAATAATTTCATAATTGGAAAACATTGTTACTTTGCCGATCAAATCTCTGCTTTCATTGGTCTAAGCTGTCCATTGGGATTGCTCGGGAAGAAAACACCATCATACATCGTCTGAAACTGGTACTTAATTAGCATGCTACAGCAGATTGCTCTATGACCAACTTATCCTTAACCAGCTTCAGAGTTCTACTTGAAGGTATCATTACAAGAAACTAGTCACACACCCTCAACCCCATAGTGAATAAACCATGCCAAATTTCTAAATTTCATCATTAAAACATTATTAAGTCCCAGTTAAAACCCCAGACGCAGTAAATTTCATACAAAAAAAATTCAATTACAAAAAAAATAGTCAAACTAAACAGATAGAACTCCACCAAAACTAACCTCGGCCCACAGCAAGTTGCGAGCGATGAAACCCTCGAATTGCTCCTGGGCAATGCTCCTTGTGATTCCAGCTCACCTATAATCCCTTGCACGACCTAACAAATTTCCCCAAAAGAAAAAGGGTGTAATTCCAAACCAAACAAAACTACATCCATATATACGTACATACAACAAATTCACCAAATTTTACCTTCCGAAAATCCCTAGACTGAGCCGAATCAAAAATCGGCCACACCTTATCAAAGTCCTGTGAAAGAATTAGAACTCCGTGACATCTTCTACGTAATACTTAAAGGAGAAAAAAATCTTAAAAAAAAAAAAAAGTATGAGAAAGAGAATTTACCTTAGCGGACTGAATTGGGCCACGCAGGGAGGAGAGGATGAAGTACAAAAGCTGTTCACCCAATTTCGGGTTGGAATGCCGGAATAGCCCCACTCGGGGGGTGCCGTTGTTGGAGCCGACTCCTAGTATATTCGGATCCAAGCCAAGCAACAAGCAATTCGTGTACATTGCACTCTCCAGCTCAATCTCTCTCTCCTTCTCTCTGTCCATCGTCATTCCACGTGCACTCCCAGACCTCACTGTGTCCGATTCTCGTTTTTCCGATTGGATTTCGTTTCCAGTTTTCTTTTATGTTTTCTCCAGTTCAATTTTTGAAAAGATGAGCCCTCGAAAATATTCTAAATTGCAAATATGCCCATTATTTTGCCAAAATTATTTTCTCAACCTATCTAAATTTTACGCCACGCCACTTGACTTGGCTGTAAGTTCATAAATATTTAACATAAACCCATTCTCAAGGAATGTGATATATTACTACTTTTGGAAAAAGTCTACTGCAGATTTTAACTATTAGACTACATACATTCCTATTAAGGAAATACAATAATATATTCATTTTTATTCAAGATATCTGTAGTTAATTTACTACAATTAAGAAAAATATGTTTATTTAATTACATTTTTTTTCCTAACTAAAAAATTAAACAGTAAGTATATATAAATAGTACTAAGAAAGGCTTTTAAAAGACAAAATACCCTCCATCTGATATTAAAACGCGCAAATAGGACATAAATCCGTCCAATTTTTACTTGATCCGTTTAACATTTGAAAGACTATGATCACGATACGTGAATCTGTACATGTTCGTATATTTGATCTTATAAAATATTCTAAAATTATTTTAAAGCCAATATATGAAATAATATTTTCCATCTTCTCCTTCAGTCTAGCACCAAATCAACTCAAGTATCGGATGATTATAATTAATGATCTCCCAGAAAGCCTAACGTTTGCTCGTTTTTTCATATCTTGAACATTTATTTAAATTGAATTATCCTCGAAGTTACTGCAATCTCCAATTGAATCGAATTATAAAATTTGATTGTATACGCAATCATGATTATTTAGTTCTAAAGCATCCCTCGACATGAAAATATTTGAGTTGAGAGTATGAATTTTCTACTTGTCTCTTCATAATTTTTCATTTTCTTATTGTAAATATGTAATAAAGAGATGCGCCCATTTGACTTGAGAAAATGTAAATGAACTTCAATTGGTTTTGGGGGGGGTGGGGTATGATTTTGAAATGTTGTGGGGCCTCCGTGGGAATTTTCAAAACTTGGGTAAAAGTATGGGGTGGGACCCATGGGGGATGGTCGAAGAAGTCACGTTTGGGGAAATTTGAAATGCGGGGGAGGGCCCCTAACGTGCGTCCAATGCACTCATTTGCCGGCCAACTTCGGCCACTTCCGCTGTCGTCATCTGGTGGTTAGAGCGGTGGTTGTTTACCTTTTGCTTTCTCTTCCACAAAATATCCGCTTTATATTTTGTGTAATATCAATTGGAGTTGCAAAATGAACACATTTTTCCTAATATTTCGTTAAAAAGGTGAGTCTATCACTTTCAATTTATGACAAGCATAATTCGAAAACTATGCAACCTCATTCAGTTCAAGTTTACATCGACTCATTTTAAGTTTGCTGTAATTATATATAAATTTTTTATAGTTTAAAAAATTACATTTAGTACCATTAAAATTTGATTCTGTCTACCAAATAAGTTCATATGTTAGTCAAAATTCAATAATTTTGTTGATATTGATAAAAAATTTGGATAAATTTTCATATTTACCTCTAATTGACTTATTACGAATTTATTACATGTAAAATAAATATTTTTATAATCAAATTACACTTATATATATTCACTCGTTAGTGCATGTGAGAAATTATATATTCACTCCTATAAAGACAGTTTAATTAGAAAAATAGTTGTTTAATGTGTAATAAGTCTGTAATAAGTCAACCAATGACAAATATTGATTTTTATTTATTTGTTTATTTTGTTAAAATCAACAAATTTAGTTAAGTTTGACTAGCGAATGGATTTATTTGTTAGATGGAATCAAATCTCAGAGGTTACTAGAGGTAATTTTTCAAATTACATGAAATTTACGTGTAATTATACAAAACTTTTATTGAGGGACGGTGTAAATATTCTTTTTTTCTTAATGAATTGATTACAATTATCCAAATATATGTTAATTATCAATATTAAATATTTAGAATTAATAATTCATTCCTAGTATAATAGGCTAACAACTAAAATAAATAAGAGCCCACACAATCATTCATTGACTTATATGTGTTTACAAGTACAATAATACTTATACAATTAATAAAAATAATAAATAGATACTTATTTTAGGATCTACGGTTTAGATCTTGGTGTTGTCTGTTGCTTGTCCTTTTGAGTCAACCCGATTGATCCGTTTACAAACTACGTGGATCATTATTATCTGGGCTTCCTCTCTACCATATGGGCCGTTTTCAGAGCCTGGGCTTTAGACATATCAGCCCATATAGCATTACACTTCTTTTAAACTCGTACTAGTAGTCCATGCACATGCGATGGCTGAACAAATAAAAATCTAAAAAAAATGATATATATTAATTAATATATTTAAATTATTTATGTTTATTAATTTCAAACAAAAATTTTCATCTATTATATTCAACAAAAACATATATAATTGACAAAATAGACTTATTAATGTAAATAATGGTTTTTTCAATGTTTCATGAAATATTAATAAAAATTATTAAAAATATGAGCAGCGGGTTCTGGTGCGCCTGATCCGACCCGACCCAACCCGGATCAAGAACAGCACTCAAACCCCAACGCCAATAGCCCCTTCTCGAGAATATATCAGAAAAGTTGAGGAGACTCGGATAAATAGTAAAACAGATTCGGGATTACTTTGTTCGGTGATGACAGTTGATTCCACACCAGATTGGAAGCGCCGAAGGTTCACCGCTGTTTCTCCAATGGACTCCGAATCAGCTAAGGTATAAGTTTTGTAGGTTTTCTCTGATTTTTGAAGCATTTCGGTGTTTCTTGATTTGGGGTTTATAGTTCTCGAATTTCTTTGTTTTCTACCTCGTGGGAGTTAGTTTTTTCCTTGAATTTATTCGCTAATTTGAATTGCTAGCTGCAAATTTATAGGTTGCGTATACATGTTTTGCTAATATGTTCGGTCTTTATAAGTCAGTTGTAAGAAATTTGTTTTATGATGAGGTGAAGAACTTGATTCATCATAAAGAGTTAAGATAATTTTTCTCCGCTTAATACGTTTTTTGTTACATAGCTTCGGATCTTGGTAGGTAGTGTCGGAGTTGAGTGTAACTTTTCTTTATGATCAGTGAGGAAGGAGTTTAATAAATTGGTTTAGAGGTGTATGCTGCCAAGAATTAGCAGATATCCAAATAATGCAACTTGTTAAGACAGTGTTCAGAAAATTGGGAAAAAATTGATGGTTGTCTTGATCATACCATTAGATACATTATCTTCATGTTTATCTCTATCTTTTATCTTTGAGCTGTTTGAATATAAACTTTTTCACTCTTTCTTGTAACGCCTGAATGAGTCATTCTTTTCCTCAAAGACCATAGGTTTTGGATGGTGATGGAGTAAAATAGATGCTAACATCAATTGTTGGATTTTGTTTTTACGCTGAAATGGTAAACACATAATACTTTGGAACAGTAACCCACTAATATTTTGATATTAGAATCACCAAGAGGTGCATGCATTTTTCTAAAAATCCAGTTATATTATGTTCTAACACTTCTGTTTTGATAAATTTTACATGTTTAAATATGTCGAGCAGTTTACTTTTATCACATGGTGTCTTCTTGCAATCAAGCAACATAATTGTATACTGTGTCCTAGATTTTGATTTGAAGCTTCATGGATGCTTAACTTAGTGATGTGCAATTAAGTTTTTTCTTCTTTGAGTGCCAGGCAAGGCTTGCAGCTGCTAAAGAAAAATATGGACGTGAAATTCGAGTGTTCGAAACATCTGCAGCTTCTGCTACTCCGAGCAATGCTTCTGACATTGGTACATTCGACTTATGTTTAGGCTAGTCACGATTGTTACCTAATGACACATTCATGGTTCTGACTTTAAACTTTTTTCCAGAGGAGACGGATGACTTTTATGAGTTTACAGCTGAGGACTACTACCGGATTTTGGCAACTAAAAAGGAAGGTGATGCATGCAGAGTCAGTTCTAAGATGGATGATTAAATTCTAGATTAGTGATCATCCTGAAATCAATCCCAGATTGCAACTTCAATCTGAACAGGAAACTAGGTAGATATAGATAATGGATTTGAAACTCTAATGTTTGAAGACGAAAAAACTCCGGGATGCAGAAGAGGCTGCTCGTAGGTCAAGGATGACAAAGGTGTTAATGTGGTCCCTTAGTGGCTGTTATTTTCTTTTGATTTTAAGGATACATCTGGCTGTCCTAGTTAATAACTTATTAGTGTGACTCAAATGTTTCATTCTTGCTGAGCAGGCGGTGATCAGAGTACGTTTTCCTGATAATCATACACTGGAGGCCTCATTTCATCCATCTGAGACAATTCAGAGCTTAGTTGATCTTCTGAATAAAGTGGTTACTCACCCAGAATTGCCATTCTATCTATGTAAGGACACATTACTTCTTGTTTTTCTTTCTTTGGTCAAACCCGTTTTCTCTTTCCTGAAGAAGATAATCAAGTCGTTAAACTGAAGAGACTAATCTTAAAGTTTGCTTCTATTTCAGATACCACACCTCCAAAAAAGCAAATAAAGGATATGTCCCAGGATTTTTACTCTGCTGGTTTTGTTCCTGGTGCAATCGTTTACTTTGCATACAATGTGCCAAAAGGTATTATAATTTCTTCTGCGGAGGTCTTTCCTATACTTGCCTCCAAATCCTACTTCCCTGTCGCCGACATGACCACAACAAGTCCATAACCCAGTTTCAAGAAACTTCCATGAGTGGTTGTCGGATACCTCGATTTTTTGGGTAAAGAGTTTCTTATCTGGTGAAGAAATTTGGAAACTTCATTTGCCAATGGGAATTTGTGTTTTACTTACTAGTTTGTGTTGGTAAACGACATTTTAAAGTTTAGATAAAGTTATCAGCTCCTTTTCTTCACATTTTTTGATATTTCTTTTGCAGAACCATGATGAGTGTCTTCCTTTGAGCACTACTCTAACCAATGATGCTTTATTTTGACTCTCTTAAGGTGATGATGGGGCTCAATTTGCTGGTCCATTCCTTCAGGAGGAGGTCCTGTCTTTGCTAGGTCTGGAGTTTGTGGCTGAACAGGCAGTGCCTGCGTCCCAGCCTGCACCAGAACCCGTGGTATCCAGCCCATCCATTGTTCCGGAGAACAAGCCCAGTGAGAAAAAGATGATCAAGCCAAAGTGGTTGAAAATGTGAACGCCAGTGCAATTCTTCTCTCTTCGTCTTTGGTATCTGTGGTTGTTCTTTGGCTTGTTATGACGGGTGAGCAAAGCATGTAACTTTGCCATGTTCAGGTTTGTGGTGATCATTCCAAACACGGCTGATAATCTACTTTGCTGAAACACAAAATGTCACCATAAAATTTACTGTGAAGTGTGAATATATCTGTTGTTTAATGGTAATCCACAACTTGTCAACCACTTCTTGCAATCTTACACTGATTACATATTTAACTCTCCCCCCCCCCCCCTTTTTTTTT